>NC_092054.1:158145629-158265629 GCF_003086295.3 Arachis hypogaea
AGTGGGGTCTTTTGCTTGGTATTTATTTAACCATCGCTTAAGCACTCTTCGTATCAATTCAATCTCAAGGCTTCGTATTCTGCATTTTTGAAGCTGGGAATTCGAACTTGAGGGAAACTTCTATCTGGGTTCCCCTCTCATCTACCAATATTATGCCTGCGCCGCTTCCTGTTTTATTGGAGGATCCATCCACGTAGAGTTCCCAGGTAGTCGGTTTGTCCTCTTGATCCCCTGCATATTCAGCAACGAAGTCGGCGAGGCACTGGGCTTTAATCGCCGTCCGAGTTTCATACTTTAAGTCGAACTCGGAGAGCTCTATTGCCCATTGTACCATTCTTCCTGCAATATCCGTCTTTTGGAGGATCTGCTTCATGGGTTTGTTCGTGCGGACTCTTATTGTGTGAGCCTGAAAGTAAGGCCGTAGCCTTCGAGAGGCTATTACTAAGGAGTAGGCAAACTTTTCTAATTTGTGGTACCTTAGCTCAGGGCCCTGTAGAACTTTACTGATGAAGTAGATCGGGTGTTGCCTGACCTCCTCTTCTCTTATCAAGGCTGCTGAGACAGCCCTGTCCACGGAGAGGTATAGGATGAGGTCTTTTCCGGCTATAGGTCGGGTCAAGATAGGAGGTTGGCTCAAAAACTTTTTGAACTCCTGGAACGCCTCCTCGCATTCGGGGGTCCACTCAAACTGGTGCCCTTTTTTAGTAGGGAGAACAGTGGAAGGGATCTTAATGCTGATCTTGCCAAAAATCTGGAGAGAGCTGCTAGTCGGCCATTCAGCTGTTGGACTTCTCTCAAACAAGTCGGGCTTTTCATCTCTAGGATAGCTCTACACTTGTCGGGATTGGCTTCGATCCCTCTTTGTGTTAGCATGAATCCTAGAAACTTTCCTGCCTCCACTGCGAAGGCGCACTTTGCAGGGTTTAGTCTCATCCCGTGCAACCTTATGGTATCAAAGACTTGTGAGAGGTCGGATAGGAGGTCGACTTCTTCCTTGGTTTTTACCAGCATATCGTCGACATACGCTTCCATTAAGCTCCCTAAGTGGGGGGCAAACACCTTATTCATCAGCCTCTGATATGTGGCCCCTGCATTTTTCAATCCAAATGGCATGACCACGTAGCAATAGTTGGCTCTGGGCGTGATGAATGATGTTTTTTCCTGGTCTGGTTCGTACATCGGGATTTGGTTATACCCTGAGTAGGCGTCCATGAATGACAGGTATTGATACCCGAGCTAGAGTCCACTAGGGCGTCAATGCTTGGTAGTGGATAGGGGTCCTTGGGACATGCCTTATTTAAGTCGGTGTAGTCGACGCACATTCTCCATTTACCATTTTGTTTTTTGACTAGCACTACATTGGCTAGCCATGTTGGGTATTTGACTTCTCTGATGAAGCCGGCTTCTAGGAGCGCCTGCACTTGCTCTTCTACTACTAGGGCTCGCTCTGGCCGAGCTTGCGTCTTCTTTGTTGTACAGGTCGAGACCTGAGTAGACCGAGAGCTTGTGAGACATGAGCTCGGGATCTATCCCAGGCATGTCGGAGGCCTTCCAGGCGAAGATCGGAGTTATCTCTTAGGAGCTTAGTCAACCCTTGTCTTAGGGTTTCCCCTAGGTTGGCTCCTATGTGAGTGTTTTTTCCTTCCTCTTCGCCGACCTGAATTTCCTCAGTTTTTCCCCCGGGCTGTGGTCGTAGCTCTTCTTTAACCCTTGCTCCCCCGAGTTCTATTGTGTGGACTTCTCTGCCTTTTCCTCTCAGGTTTAGGCTTTTATTGTAGCACTTCCTTGCCAGCTTCTGATCTCCCACACGTTGCTATTCCCGAAGGTCGGGAACTTCATGCATAGGTGGGGCGTCGATACCACCGCTCCAAGTCGATTAAGGGTAGCCCTGCCGATTAAAGCATTATAAGCCGACCCCACGTCGATGACTATGAAGTCTATACTCAGAGTCTTTGATTTTTCCCCCTTTCCAAAGGTGGTGTGGAGGGGTAAAAATCCTAGTGGCTTTATCGGCGTGTCACCTAATCCGTATAAGGTGTCGGGGTAGGCTCTTAACTCTTTCTCATCTAAACCTAGTTTGTCGAAAGCGGGCTTAAAGAGGATGTCTGCTGAGCTTCCTTGGTCTACTAGGGTTCTGTGTAGATGGGCATTTGCCAGGATCATGGTAATTACCACTGGGTCGTCGTGCCCAGGGATTACTCCTTGCCCGTCTTCCTTTGTGAATGAAATGGTCGTCGGGGGACCCCTCTTCGACCTGGTAGACTCTCTTGAGATGTCTTTTTCGGGAGAATTTTGTGAGTCCCCCTCCCGCAAATCCTCCTGAGATCATATGGATATGTCTCTCCGGAGTTTGCGGTGGTGGGTCTCTTCTATCCGTATCTTCCCGCTTTCTTTTTCCATGACCGTCCGACCTTTCTATGAGATATCTGTCAAGCCGACCTTCTCTGGCTAGCTTTTCTATCACATTTTAAGGTCGTAACAGTCGTTTGTGGAGTGTCCATATATCTTATGGTACTCGCAGTAATCACTGCGGCTCCCCCCTTTTTTATTTTTGATGGGTCTGGGGGAGGCAGCCTTTCAGTATTGCAAATTCTCTGTATAGTCCACTACAGGAACTTTCAATGGAGTATAAGAGTGATATTTTTCTTGGCCTATCAAGGCCGAGCTCTTCCTTCTTCTTCGCTTCCCTCTCCCTTTCTTTCGTTGAGGGAGGGGCCGATTCGCAAACTCGGGTCTCTTAGCCTAGCGTTTTCTTCCATATTGATGTACTTTTCAGCTCTTTCCTGTACATCATTTAAAGAGGCGGGGTGTCTTTTTGATATGGACTGTGAGAAGGGACCTTCTCTAAGACCATTGACTAGCCCCATGATGACCGCTTCGGTGGGCAGGTCTTGAATCTCCAAACATGCTTTGTTGAATCTTTCCATATAGGCCCGTAAGGACTCCCGACCTCCTGTTTTATTCCCAGGAGGCTTGGTGCATGTTTTACTTTGTCCTTCTGGATAGAGAACCTCATCAAGAATTTTCTTGAGAGGTCTTCAAAACTGGTAATTGACCTCGGAGGGAGACTGTCGAACCACTTCATCGCTGCTTTTGACAAGGTTGTCGGGAAAGCTTTGCATCGCGTAGCGTCAGAAGCGTCGGTCAGATACATCCGACTTTTAAAGTTGCTCAGATGATGCTTTGGATCGGTGGTTCCATCGTAGAGGTCCATATCGGGGCTTCTAAAGTTTCTCGGAACTTTTGCCCTCATTATGTCCTCGCTAAACGGATCTTTCTCTCCTAAGGGAGAATCTTCTCTATCGCCTTGGGAATTCCGACCCTTGAGGGAGGATTCTAACTTTAAGAGTTTTCTTTCTAACTCTTTTCGTCGCTCCATCTCCTCTTTTTAGGTTCTTTTCAGCTTCCCTTTGTCGTTCCCGCTCCTGTTCTAGCTGCTCGAGGCGGCTATGGATTAGCCCCATAAGCTCACTAGCGAGAGGGGGTCCTTCTTTTTCTGACTCGCGCCCCTCCGAGGAGTTTACCTTCGGATTTTTTGATTCCGGAAGTACCTTCCTTATTTTGATCATTAGCTTCCTGGTGGAGGTTCTGATCTGCTTCATTGTTTCCAGTGTTCAAATTCTCTTGATCAGAATCTGTCTCCACATGCCCTTCTTCAGGGGATCTTTCCGCCATCACTGGTCAATCTCTCGGGTCCCCGGCAACGGCGCCAATGTTACGGTGGGTAACCAGAGATTAGTGGGTTAGATTAGGCTGGCCCAATCGTTGGAATGATGGAGTATCCAAGCGGATTGATGCTCCAAGGCCCCCGTCCGACTTCGGTATGAGAGAATGGGGGGGGGTACCTGCAAAGACACTCCGATGCCAAAGTCAGCAAAGGGAGCAAAACAGGTCTAGAGAGTATTGGGCTTAGTGATACCTGAGGGATGTCAGGGTATTTATAGTGGTGAACCAATAACCACCGCTGAAGTAGTGCCACCTTTTTAGGTGGATAACCGTTTCATTCTTAGGGAGGTTAAGTATGGCTTATGAAGTGGTTGAGAGTTTCTGGGGCGGTTACTCATTTGAATGAGTGTTTCTGCAGCTAACCTCGTATCCGACTTTTTGGAGCAGGTGTGTTCATACCGACTTCTGGGGACGAAGGCCGGTACTGGGGAGGGCCAACCCTTTGGGTTTGGGCTTCTTTTGCTTGGATCCTGGGCCCTATTTATTGGGCTAGGGTATGAACATATATATATATAATATACTAAGCTAGCAAGCAAATTTAGTTGATATAGCCTTTAAATGAAACTTAAATAAAAGACAAATAAATAATAAAATGGAACGGGTAATTAATAGGGGTCAAAGGCTTACAAGGCTCTCTCCATCACTAATGAGTTTGAATTATTTCCCCAATTCTTTTTTTTTTTTTTTTCAATAAGTTTGGTGCAAGTAAGAGTGGAAACAAATCGATCAAAATGTGTCTAATCAAATCCAGGGGAAGAAATTGTATAAAAAAATGTGATATACATAAAAGCACAAACATATAGTAGAAGCTAGTAGGATCAAAGCACAAACTAGAAGGAGGAACATTTGGAACTCATTTTTTGGCCTTATGAATTTTCCAGAGACATTATCACTGGAGTGGACTTCCATTGTGATCAAATCAGTGTTATCTAATCAGCAAAGCATAATCTTATTATTTTCTTATAATAAGTGCAAATAATATAATATTACTGAACTTAATTTGAATGTACAATATTACAATATAATAGAGTATTAAAGTTGTATTTTTATAATTAAAAAGGGTTGGGGTGTCACAAAACATAATTATAATGGTTCCTTACTTCCTTAATATCCAAGATTACATAAGAATGATGACATGGTGTGCTTTTGTGCTTATGTAGGAATTTTAGAACGTCGTTATGTTAATGCGTCATTGAATTTGAAGGTGGGTCTCTGGAATCATTTGGGAGACAGTAAGGGAGAAAAGGGGGCCTTGAACAGTCCAAATAAGTTAAATAAAGGGAATAATTGTTGCTAAGATTAAAGAGAATTGGGCCATATATGGTAATTGCAAAAAATATTGCATAATCTAAAGGGAAAAAAAGAAGTGGTCCGAATTATATATATAAGGAATGTGCTAAAGTCTTGGTCTATTTTTCTTACATTTTTTGAGTGTTGAGTATTGACAACCAAGAAGATGCAAACGGCATCTTCATCATCATCGGTGGTATCTAGGCAGAACAACGTTTCGGATTCAAATCAGGATATCATTGAAAAAAAAAAAAGAGATATTTGATTCGTGTTTTATTATTCCATGTGTGATTCTAAGGTAAAGAGACCAAGCTAAGCCTACGACCTAATTATATATTAAGGTGTTAGATATTTATTTTGTTCCTTGCTTTGCTATCATTATACATTTGGGTTACATATACAAAACACATATTTCCCGAGAAAAAGTTAAGGCAGCGGCATATATGGCGAAAACTCAAGTACAGTTAATTTTAGGTTAATAGTTGAGAATTGTTGAATGAAATTTAGTTAAATTATTTAAATTATTTAGCGACTCTTAACTATTAACTTTACGTAAATTAATGCATATGAATTTTTATCGAATATATAATATACACATATAATTATCCATGATATATAAAAAATTAGTTATAATTAACTATGCATATAAAAATATATAGGGTAAATATATCTTTATCTTTAAAATTTGACAAAATTTCAAAAATACTCCTAAGTATAATTTGTTTCATTTTGTTTCGAAATTTTCGATTTGTATCAAATATACCCCTAAGATTAATTTCTCAAAAAAATTTAAGACAGTTCAACAAAATTTCATAAAAAAACTACACAAGCAAATCAAGCATAATTTCATGCATTATTGTTAGATTGGTCTTAAATTTTTGAAAATTCAGCCGTTGAGGATATATTTATTTATGCAAATCGAAAACTTTTGAGACAAAATTGAAACAAATAAAACTTAGGGATATTTTTAAAATTTTTGCAAACTTCAGGAATAAAAAGTATACTTACCCAATATATATTATGTTTTATAAAAAAATATATTATATTATTATTATAAATAAATTTGATTTTTTATCTAGTATAGATTTAATTATTATATTATAATATAATATTTTGATTATTTAATAATTAATTATTTAGTTAAAAAATATATAGATTAATATATATAAATATATACAATACATAATTATTGAATATATATAGAACATTTATATTTATTTATTTGATTGTTTATTTAGAAGTTACTACTTTAGCAATCCCAGGCTAAAAATAGTGAATAAATAGAACTATTATTCTCATATTTGTGATAAAAACAAAGATATACCACGGCATGCATGTTCTCCTATTTATGAATTTGAAGCTTGTTATTTATTTTTCATGCTCCATCAACCCTTACTACATATTGCATAATTTAAGAAATCATTGTACATATATATATATACACAAAGATTGAAAAATTATATATTATTTTTTACATAAACATTTAGAGACAATTTACCAAATTAAAGCAGAAAGAGTACAAAAATATTGTAGTACCAAAATTAAAGGAGTGAATACCCCATCCGGTCTCTGACAATTATTTCGAAAGGACAACGAGGCCTCCAAGAAAAAAAAAAAAAACACCAAATCCGGCCATTGATGTTTTTTTTGGGACTGATTAGCCCTATGCTAAAAAAACAACATTGATTTTTTTTTGGCACTGGGACTTCGTTGTACTTTCGAGGTAACTGTTAGGAGTTGAGTTACATTTTTTTTTTATCAATGACCTCGTTATCTTTCGAGGTAATTGTCAGGGCTATTTTGGGTTTTTCTCAAATTAAAGTAATAATAATAAAAGCACAAGTTGAGGTTTATGGAACCTTTGTTACAAATTTTCTAAGCACAGAGAAATCCATACACGTATTGTCATGAAGATTAGGCAAAATTAAACCGTGAATGTATTCAACGGAGACATAATGAATATTATGAATCTGTGAAACAATTTTCACGTAAAGATTGAAATCATGCACACGGTATCTTGCATATGCATCGATCAGAACTTTCCTGTAGCTTTGAATTTATCACTAAGCCACCAATGATGAATAGTAAAAAGATCAGATAAGCTAAGTGAATAAAGAAAAATGGGAGACATCACTTGGGTAGGTTGATATATAACGAATCAAAGTATTGTATTGTCTCATTTCATGCATGCTGGTGGGAAACGTTGGCCACAATTCAACAATCAGATTTTTGAATGATTGGAATTCATTTGGGACCATCTTAATTCAATTACATCAATTCAATTTGTTAGTCATGCATTTCATTTATTTTTGTTATATATATATATGGTTCGTTATTGATGTCTTAATTATTGTGCGTGCTAATTCTAATCACAAATGTGGGTAAGGTTTCCAACACACACGTGTAAATGTAACATCTATGATCTAACTCATCATTAATGCTAAACCCTCATCAAATCACAACGTTTTTTATTTAACATAAAATATCATCTAACTACACAAAACACAGACACGACACACACAAACAATTATCCAATGCAGTAATAACTCTAAAGTAGTTTGTGGCTATTTGTCTTCAAAATTCAAATGATCTTTATTTTTTAGGTATTTTTATCTTGATCATCAAAAAACCGTTACAGCATATTAGAAATTAGAGCCTTCATTATAAATTTAGAGAAGCAAGTTCTTGTACGGATAAACTGATCGTATATGTATATGATTTACACTATAATTATCATATATTTCTTTCTAATTCTATATATTTCCCTTAGCTTCTTTATACAATTCTGCCTCATTTTATATATAATAATATATATATATATATATAATTTATTTTTTATGTGTATTTTGTATTTTAATATATATATTTTATATTACTAACTAATTTTAATGACTAGTTTTAATATACACCTATATAGCATTATTGATGTTATTAATTAATAGTAGTAAGAGTGGTGAAGAACTTGAGAAATATATGTGATTTTATAGTTTATATTATTTGCTAATAGAAAAAAAAATAGTTCAATATTATCAAACAATATAAAAAGGAAAAAAAAACAACAAAGCATATGCATGGTAAATAGTTATCCGGCACGGTAATTTTTTATTTTTCTGAATTTCTATTGACTAGGTGTAAATTTATTTTATACTCTCAATCAATGTATAAATTATTCCTGACACTCTTATATAATGATACAACTAAATATAATTAACGGTTATGTACGTGTACACCAAAGTCAGCCACCAATATAAAATACATGCTGGAATATAAATATATATTGAAAATAAATTAAACTACACGTGTATTTATACATAAATATATTAGTGGATGATTTTAGTGTACAAATAATATTTTCCTATAATTAATTAATTGATGATACAAAAAAAAGAAAAAAAAGTTGTAAACATATATGATGAGGTTAACTTAAGTTTAAACCGCAGTCTTCTTGTATATGATTGTTTCATAGATGAAAATTTTAATAAATATGTTTGTATGTGAAGCTAATAATTAATAATTGTTAGACGATAATTTGATCAAATTTATTAAATTATCTAATCAGTTTTTTTATTATTAATTTTACATGAAAATGATTGTATATGAATTTTTGTCCATACATGTAGTTTATCGTAATAAACACCTAGAAATATACAGGTATTATTCCAGGAAAATACATAATACATTTCATACTTTGTTTGACAGATGAGAAATCTTAAACTATACTATGTTGAACATAAATAATTGACAGGCGATTGAAAAGGTCAAAAAAACAAAAACAAAAAGAACCCAAAGAAGATCTGCTTCTTGCTGCTTTTGCTTTTTGTTTCCTAAACTACCCACCTTGTAAAATCTCCGCCAAAATTCTGTTTTACGAGGCAGTCAAAGAGAGAATGAAACTAAAGAACCACTACATTATCTTTCTTCTTTAATATATGTTTCTGATTTATCCGTTTAATTCATTTATTTTCCGATTCTTTAACTTGCTTTTTCTGCTTTGAGAGAGACACCCCCATTTTGTTTTGTCTCCTTTTTATTTCTTTCTTTCTTTCCTTGCATTGCCTCAAGTTTTAGTATATGTTTCAGGAAATGTGTTTAGGGTTTTCAAATGTCACAAAGCTTTCCTTACTTGTCACTATCTTTGCATATATACATACACAACCAAACACAATACCAAAGCTATACACATATATATGGTTTTTCTTTATTTCTCGCATAGAATCTGTGGTAAAAATCTATATAGTTCCCAACTTAGAAAACATTGAGCATTACAAAAATCTAAAGCTAAAGAATGTTATACAAAAAAATGTCACTTTTTAATTTGAATATGGAAGCAAAAGTGGTGTTGGACTCGGATATGGGTACTTCACAGCCATGTGGTGTCAGTAGAACAGAACTCTGACCATGCGAGTTCTTCATCAGTAAATGGACGGTCCGAATTGCGTTTGATATTTCATTTCATAACAAAATTGACAACAACAAACAATTCAGAGGATCCGTTTTCTAGCTTCCGAAATTCATATTTGCACACCCACAAGTCGGACCATGCGATTTCTTAAGCAAAATTTTAAAAACAAACAACTCGCATAGTCCGATTTGTGTACTCTGAATTTTTTCAATTTTTTAAGCTGAATTTTTTCAACTTTTTAAACTTCGATTTGTGTACTCCCACAATTTTAAAAAATACCAAAAATTACCATATTAAAGTATATCACTCATTTTGCTTCCATATCAAAATTTTTTGTTGGACGAAATGGTAAAGATATTTTATACAAAAAATAGGAAAAGTCTACGGGCCAGCAACTTTAATAAATTCTGGCCAGCATGTAACCAGCAAAGCAAGTGAGCTATTAGATGAAATCTTACATCAATCTCACACCATTAAAATCATTGTTGATGGTTATTTGATGACTACAAATCAAAAATTACTGGTCTTAACACTCCTCCAAAAAAATATGCTACAGAAAAGTCTGAATGCATTCAAAGAGTGACGCGTGTCACTTCTTTTATATATTTTAGATTTTTCGATATTATCTTCACAACTATCTATTCCTCAGTATCAAAGTATTCACCTTATATATATTATTAACGTAATAATTCAACTGAATTCTCCGTTACATTCCACCAATCGATGCTAAGTAAGAAGTACTGATGACTCACTGTGCTATGCTTTGACCAATTCATGCCCTGTTTCGAGTTTTTCTTGTCCCCTCAGGGGTTGAAATAGATGTTCTATTTCTTTCTTCACTACTTATAAATGCTTTGCGAAAAAATTTAGGTTAAAATTTCGTGGCAGGGGGTAAAACTTTAAACCAACATTGAAAACACATTGAGGTTCTAGGTTCTTAGGTTCAAGTACATACAACAATAATTGAAAAAATTCATTGATGATTGCAGGGTAAGCTATTAGATTACATAATTGATTGTCTAGTATTGTCGCAACTTGGCAAAGGCTATTGACTCTCATCATCATCATACATAATTATTACCCAAAATTTAGTTATAAGGGCAAAAACGGTGTTAGATATGCTTATTTTCAAACTGAGGATTAAACAAGCAAATAAAGCCAAAGAATATATACGATTTTTTTCTCCCTGGAGGGTGGATAATTGCCTTATCAACCAAATGGCAAAATATCGTAGCGACCGCTTTCTCCAGCTAAAAGTAATTTTGAAAATTCACTTTTTCGATTTTATGATACTGAAGCTTTTATTTTATCTCGATGAATAACCTTTGGATGATTAGTTACTGCTTCTGTAAAGCCTATAAGAGAAATGAAGTAAATGTAAAATACAAAAATGTCAGAAATATAAATATATATTATTGGGCTTTAGTTTATTATGGGGATGTTATATACATATAACACAAAGATTTTTGGCTAGAATAGGTTAATGGACAATGCAATATATATATATTTCAAGAAACTTATATTACCGATCATATGATCTATTAAAAATATGAATTTCATGATGAATAATTGAATATGCTGAATTATGGTGCAAAACCAATACGTAATTTAAGTGTCAAGATACATAAACAAAAGAGTAGTGCTATGTGTACAATGGGTTAAATCTTTGGTTTATGAATAAAATGAACATCACCTATACTATCCAGAATAACCATCCGGATACTAGGGATAATAAACATCTCATGTTATAAAAAGTTAATTTTGGGTTCACTAAGATTCGAACTCTTAACTTTTTGGATCTAGAACTCTAATACCATGTCCTGAAACCACTCATCCCAAAAGCATAACCTAATAAGATAATGTAACACTAATAATCATATCTCTAATACTTTCTAAACCTTTATTACGCTTAAGTCATTAGCTCCCTATACTTTCTCAAAACAAAATTACCCCTTTTTAAGTTGGAAACGTGATTGCAAGTATATTTATTTGGAAAAGTTTTCAAGTATACCGGTACACTAGTCAGTAATTTTTAACCGTTGATTTTAATTATATATTATATATTTTTTATAATTAAAATTAACGATAAAAAATTACTGAAACACTAATATACTGGTACACTTGAAAATGAAACAATAACCGCTCCATCCTCTCAACTTTCGAAGCTTTCCCATAGAAGAAGAAAGATAAATGTTGAATTTGATTTTCTCTTGCTATGGCTCCATGGTTTATAGACATTTGTAAAGACTAGATCTCCATATTGGTCCTTTTGTAAATTGTGATGGTGATCCATGTCCTCTTCCACCCTCGTTGTTGCAACGGATCCAAGACCCTGGCGCACCATAGTTTGTTTCACATAACTGATACACTTTGAGACTTTGGGTAAACGGTGTTGACCATTTGAAACTGAACAATAGTGGACATAATTCAAATACGGTCTCGGGATTAATATATATTGGGCTTGGCATAGTTATTTATAAGGATCCACGTTTACTAAGAGACGCTAGGTCCATGCTTTTCTGGACCATGAGTTCTGAGAATTGAGGTTTCAATCTTAATATTTTTTCAGACACGAAATGGTTTGAACTCCATGTCCAAAACCAAAAAAAGCAATGTTTTGAACTCTTCATGGTACTAAAGACCCAAAAAAAAAAAAAGGAACTCTTCATTGTACTTGGTTATAAGAATTTTGAAGTTTGCATGATCCGAGTCTTTCATTCGAAGCATAGACCACAGGCACATTATATTATTAGTAACAACCATATTAGGTATACAATAAAATGGACCACCAAAATCTGTCATTTGTATAAAATATGAATAAAAATATATAACACATTAAAATAAATTAAACAACATATATTATACAGAAATACAAGATAGCTGATCTTAGTAACTTATTTTAATATTAAATAATATTTTTGTATTAGTAATTAGTAATGATTAATGAGAGATTGGTTGCTCCTTAAAATATCCAATGTTGTATGTCCTTGTATGATACAAGGAAATCGGAGGAGTAAACAGAACACAACCAAACATGCATAAAAGCAAAATAAAAAGGAAAAGTCTAGAGACCACTAACTTTGTTAAATTCTAACCAGCAAGTAATCAGTAAAGAAAAGTGAGTCATTAGATGAAATTTCACACCAATCTCACACCATTAAAATCATCATTAATGGCTATTTAATAACTACAAATCACAAAAATTGCTAGCCCTCTAACATTTCTCAAAGAAAAATACTAGATGAACTAACAATAGGGGTGACAATGGGAAGGATAGAGAAGGGTTTGGATTCAACCCTAACTCTACCTGCGGGTTGAGAATATCCCAACCCTAACCCTACCCGCTCTTAACCCGCGGATATCCAATCATACCTGCGGGTTACAAAAAATATACAACATTATTATATAACTTGGTGATAATTTAAATAGAACTGATTTTATGTAAAAAAAAATATTAAATTATCAATTAATAATTTTTTTTAATGGTTAAAAATCTTTTGTATTTAGTGAAAGGTCTTTGATTCAACATTCACTTAAAACATACTTTTATATAAGTATATAACATAAACATATATAGAGTGCAGATTGGTCGAGTAGGGTTGAGACTCAATTCGCACCCTACTCGACCCGCACGAGAACCCTACCCGCACTCTACCTTACCCGCTGCGGATCGAGTTGGCAACCCTACCCGATCGGGTGGGGTTGGATTGGATACCCACGGGTAGGGTACATATTGCCACCCCTAGCTAACAGGCTAACAATTCATTGTGGTTGAAGTTATTTTGTGCGAATTGCATGAGAAATGCCTCTAATAGTATTGGAGTAGTCCTGCAGCAACCACCGAAGATAGAAGCCCAGCCTGACGCCATTTCCTACATATGATACAAAATCATCCTCCGCCACCCCACTTGATTTCTGCAACCACAAAACATTCACAATATTGTTAACTCGTACCACTAAATTCAAATCCAATAATTATATATAGTACCATTGAACTCACTCACCTCCCATTGGTTGGTCTCAGCAATATAAGTCTCTCCACTGTTGGGATACACAATTATAGGTTTACTTGTACCCTGCCATTCAATTTCTTTTCACATTTAATACTTATACACAAGTACAACACATACATAACAGAGGATTTCAATTAATTAAATTGAAGTGTCACTTTTTAATAGATGAAATCAAACCATGAATAAATCTGGGAGCCGTACAGTTGACTCCAACTGCAACGACTTGTGAGCATGATCAGCAATAGAAGCACAGTCCTGAATGGGATCACCATTAACCACATGGGTCTCGTCTTTGCAGCTAAAAGAGAACCATGCAGGGATGCGTATGTCTTCTTCCACAAGAAGCTCAGCATAAGCCTGTGCCTCCAATTTATTAGGGATAGTCTCAAAGGCAATCAAGTCAGCACCTGCGTCAACAAGAATCTTCACTCTTTCCCTGTGGAAATCTTTTAGTGTCTCCACAGTTACTTCGTCTCGATAGTCCCCTCTGTCACACACAAAATATAAAAGAATTCAAAACTACCTTAATCTATGGGATCTCGCTAGAGAGACAATGAACTATTTATACCATGTGTACAATGGGCTATTGAGTTACAAAATGAACATTCCCGTTCATCAAGAATCGAACTCTTGACCTTTTGGATCTAGCGCTCTAATACCATGTTATGATACCACTCATCCCAAAAGCTTCAACTGATGGGAAAGGTAACACTAATGATTATATCTCTAATACTCCATAAACTTCTATTGTACACATTGTATAAATATTCTATTGGCTCTTCATACTTTCCCATTACTATGAGTACCTACCTATATTCAGATCCATCAGCTAAATATGCACCATAGCTTCCAACTGAAGCAGCCACTAGAATAGGACGTTTCCAATATCGATCATCACTGAGAAAATCACAAGAATCTTTGGTGCATCTGTCGTAATAAACCTGTCGAGCCTCTCGTGCAAGTTCTACGCTCCTTCGAAGCAAGCCTTCACCTTCTTCTCTAGACACTCCTTTCGCCTCAAAACCCTGCAGGGTTGCCTATTTCGTTTCCCAACCACAACGGAAACTTCTTAGACACCATAATAACAAACGGAATCATAATTAATTAATTACCTGGTAAGATGCTGTTATTATTATGTTTGCTCCTGCATCAAGGTAATCTAGATGAACCTGTGTTTAAGCATATTAATTAGTACTAAGATTGAGACATGGATGGTGGAAGAAGCAAGTGGCCGCGTATGGATCCAAACACGCATGTCAACCTCTCGCATATTTTCATAGTTAAAGCAAGGATTGTCGTTTTCATAAGAAAGTTGTTTAATATGATTTGTATTTATCCAGATCCATCCACAGCGTTACAAAGAAACTTATCAAGAATCATGAATAAAGCAAATTCATCTCATTTCCTCTTGCGTCTCGTGCCTTCTTTCTTTTTTTCTAGAATTGATTCGTAATTTGTTAATTAATCAGTGAAGTGAATTCATATAATCATGCCATCAGCACCAACTTTGCCACCTGTCTCTTCTCTTGGGCGTCTTACAATGAACCTAGATATAAAATACGTCTAGATAATTACCTTTTTTAATGTATAAAACATTTATTTTATTTAATCTGATGTTTTAAACTATAATTTTTTCTAGTGTTTTTCTTTATGATTATAATTGCATTAAACAAAATGAATTGAAGGAAGAAGAAAAGTCTATGAACCAGCAATTTTGTTAAATTCTGGTCAGTATATAACCAATAAAGAAAAGTGAGTTATTGGATAAAATCTCACACCAATCTCACACCATTAAAATCATTATTGATAACTATTTGATAACTACAAATCACAAAAATTAGTGTCTCTACCATTCCTCCAATGAAGATTTGGTTAACAAGTTAAGAAAATAAGGAAAGTAAAAGTGTTAGCAGTAGCAGTACCCTTCGGACTAAATGGGGGGAGCTTATAAGGCATTTGGCACTCCAAAGTGGGTCGTTGAGGTCCGCACCATGACGTTCAAGCTCAGTCGCGAACCCACCATCGACGACGGCACACCCACCACTTCCACACTTATCTAGAAAATCCCTCATAAACGACCACGTATCACTCCCTTCCAAACCCATACCTGCTAGCTCTTACTCTCTTTTATGTTCGTTAATTAACACCACCTCGCCACCACCCTTTATAGCCTCGTTTCTTTCCAACTATGTGAAATTATCCTTATGCCCTTCACTCCCCGCTAACATAACTCATTTTCCTCATTAATTAATCAATTGCCAAATCCCACCTGGGCTATATTCGTCTTGTCCTAAATAATACTCTACTCGTCGTTATATATACATATAGCAGGAGAAGCTACATTAATACTTGCTTAGCTTATATAGTAAAATTAAATTAACTTAATTATCATTTTCTTGCCATAGTATATCCTATGTTTATATTCATTTATTTGATAGGGAAGTAATCCGATCTTATAGGCTATGTCTGTGATTTGCTGGCATCAAGATTCGCATTATATACCAGATAAGTATAAATAATAAGGTGAATGCTATGGTGCCTAAAATGTGGTGTTTATTTACTAAAAAAAGTTAAAAATTAATATTTAATTTAAAAGATATAAAAATAAATAATTTTTAAAAATTCAAAACTTACAATAAAAAGAAAGTTAGACAAAATTTAAACACCACGTCATAAGCACCATAGAATTGGCCAAATAATAATTGTTGATGGCTGAAACCTAGTTAAATTATTATATTATTATAGGACGAACATATTCCTGCTCTATTTTATATATAATCTTGACAACTTTATGCTTCCTGTGAAAAGAATGGAAGACGAGTTTTTTGTCTTTTTGGGTAATAAGAAAAGAATCCAATAGTGAGTACTTTACAAACTAAATGGAGCGTCATGTAGTAAATAATAAGCTCAGCTGGTAAGATTACAATAAATCAATAATGGCCAACAGGAATAAGACATTTCTGGAAAATAATGCTTTAATTGCTTATACAGTCATCATTTTGACCGGTCCCACCACCAAATAATAAATCATAATAAAAATAAATAAATTATTATTTGTACTTATAAAAAATACAGATGCTGACAAATGTATCCATATAAGAATAAAACGACAATTATAATCATGGAAGATAACTTTTGTGTGCCAAAGTACCGAATGTTAGTTACACAATTGGTCCGTTATGATATTTTTGATATATAAAAACTATCTTCCATAAGTACAATTATCGTTTTATTCTTATATAAATATATTTGTCAGCATTTGTATCTTTCATGGATACAAATGTTAATTTATTCATAAAAAAAATAATAGTGCTTCTAAAACTAAGTTGTTAGTTTCGTATGAGCTACTTCATGTATGAGAAGCCAACACAAACACAGCAAATTTCGGAGTTGACATTATCATTGTGTTACTTATACTATTCAAATGATAAATTAATCAATTCTCCAGTTATATGCCTTGGTCTATTAAGCTTATCATTAAGAATAAGGTGGATATATACATCTTAAACAGTGGCTGTGGCGTGAAGAAACGTCCAAATTAAGATGAATTTATCATGTCCATTGTCCAATAACTCCATCATCATCTTACGAAACAAAAAAAAAAAAAAAATCTTGTCTGCACCTCAATCCACTAGTCAAGACGAAAGTTACCCATTGTCCAATAGATACACATGCAGAACTTTCAACTCTTGAACCGTTCAGATATTTAATATTTTAATTTTAATTTCATATTTGTAATAATATATCTTATAGGGGGTAATTAGTAAAAAAAAAAAAACAAAATATGAAATTAAAAATAATAGATGAACGACTAGTGCGATGTGGTGTGTGGTTGGACTAACGTCCACGTCAAGTAGTGATTCAAATGAAGACAACGAAATCAGGTAAGCATTGCTTGGTTTTGGGTTGGGTTTCAATTATGAATTATTTACCCTTTTTGCATTCAAATGGAAGTGGTCGAATCTCGTCACGAAAACCGTCCAGATTTATTTGTTCCCCTTTCCATTGTTATTAATTTATTATATTAGAATTAAAGTTAAGCAACTATATCTGTGCTGTATATATCGAATACAAAAGCTAAAGCATTATCTTTTGTTGAGATAAGATGAAATAAGTAGCATCTAAGAAAGGCAGTTTTTTTTTTTTTAAGGAAAAAGTTTAATGAAAGTTTATATCCCATTAAAAACAGCATGATTTTATATAAACGCTACATTATTTTACGAAAAACAAAGATAAGAATAAAGTTATTTTTGTTATATATCGAATTAACAAAAATTTATTTGCATGTGGATTTTCTTATTGTAAAATTAATAGACTATAGGTAGCGTTTGGTGGAGAGACAGAGACAGAAAAATTGAGACTGAGAGACAGAGACTAAGAGATAGAGATTGAAATAAATTTCAGTATTCTGTTTGATGCAAAGTGGGAGACAGAAATTAAAACAAAAATGAAATTCTAATTTAATTTGTACAAAAGGTAAAATTGGAATTAACTAATTGAAATGAAAGTATTTTAGGTATAAAATGTTATAACATTTTAGTCTTCATCTCTAAAAATTGTAGTCTCCTATGTCCCTACTTTTTGGAGGTACTGAAATACTGAAATTTTGGAGACAAAGACAAATTTTAGTACCAATCTCTGAACCAACAAACATGATACTAAATATGAATCTCCTAATATCTGTCTCAATACCTTAAAACAAACGTTACATAATGCGTGGCATCACCGAGAAAGATGTATAAAACACGTGTTGCAATGAGGTTCATGCTCCGAAATTACAAGTTTGAGTTTGTCCCACGAAAACATAAAGATTGTTTAGCATTGTTGTTGACCACAATTAAGGTATGATCGATCCCTCTTGGCATGTTTCTGGTCTTAACGGGTTAAGTAAGAATCTCATCAGAGGTTTGGCATAGACATTCACCTCGATAAGAAAACGATACATTGTATATTGTATAGTAGCTTTTGAAAGTTGCGTATCTTTTATATAATCTTTAGTCACAAAATGATTCACAACTTCAATCATTATGCAAAAGTTGTGGATAGTGGAAGATTTTAGGACTCCAAATTGGATCGTGGATGAAGGTGATAGAGTCAGAATATGTTGAATTTTGCTTGTTTTCTTCTTTGTATTTGGTTCTTCTGTTTGCATTATTGCCTTTACTATGAGGATTTAGGGTAGTATTTCCAACACTCAACAATGGTGCCAAAGCCAATGTAAAGTTTAGGTCAAGTATTGGAAAATAGTAATTGGTAGATCTAAGCATGGAATCTGTTGTGACTCACTGACTTGAGAGTTTTATATACCAATCCAGTAAGCTTAACTAATATAGTATTCAAGTTAAAAGCAATTCTATGATATTTTTGGACGGTAGTAGTGAAATTATTGAAACAAAAGTGCAAGTCCAAAAATAAGTTGAGTATAATAAGGGCAAACACAGCTCAAAGCCCAAAACATAGGAAGCTATTGGGCCTCTCAATCCCAGAATAAAAAAATATGGAAAACCAAGTTGGATTGGTCTAGTGGTTAGCTCACTAGTCCGCTTAGTCCGCTTAAGCAAGTGTCGGGGGTTCGAATCCCACCTTGTGCATGTAGCAACCCATTAACCAGCGGCAAACCCTTAAATGGAGTTCAATACTGCGACGGATTAGTCCTTGACCTGCCGAGTTGGGGGATACCGTAGGAAACAAAAAAAAAATGGCTAACCAAGTTGAGTTGATCTAGTAGTTAATTTACTAGTCTGCTTAAACAAGTGTCAGAAATTTGAATCCCGTTTTGTCTATGCAGCAATCCATGGGTTAGCGACCAATCTTTAAATGAATATCAGATTCGCGACGAATTAGTCCTTAATATAAAGCTATGGAGCGAAAGCTTTGCTTGATGGCTAAGAAAGCGAGTTTTGAGAACTGGATACAATCATACAACAACAAAGTGTCCCCTAGTGTTGAAATTATAAAAACAAGGTAACAATAAAAGAAAGAAATCACTCTAAGGACCACGAACTGTTCCAAAACAGAAACAAAATGGAGCCTGATCATCAGGCAGCATCCCTCCTCCTTTGCTGGTATCAATTGCTTCCAACATTTGCACCACCTGACCCATCTCCGGCCGCTTGTTCGGGTTCCCATCCCAGCATTTTCGCATGATGTTCGCCAATGCACTCGGGCAGCATCGAGGAATATCCGGTCGCAAATTCTGATGAGTAACTGCCGACGAGACATCAACAAAGCTTCGTGTCGAATATGGCATATCACAACAGTATATTTCCCACAAGCAAATGCCAAAGCTATACACATCACATCTTCTATTGTAAGGCTTGCCTACTAAAACCTACACAAAATCAACTTTAGTTTAAACACATTTTAAGGCCATATTTGTGTCTATGTCTACTTGTGTATTTGTGTTTATGTCTTTGCGTCTAAAAGACACTAACCAAACACAGTCTAAACATAATATTACTTATTTTCGTTTCATACATACCTCTGGTGCCATATATCCAATGGTTCCTGTTTCACCTGTCATCTCATTTGGATTCAAAGCTTCCACACGAGCAACTCCAAAATCAGCTATTTTCAAATTTCGATTCATATCGAGCAACATATTATCTGTTTTAACATCACGATGCACGATCTTTTTCGAATGTAGATAACTAAGACTGCAATTGAGAGACAACATTATATTAGATAACTCAGTCCTAAAAGAGAATTCAACAGCTGTTTCCTCACCCTCGAGAGAGATCCAAAGCCAGCTGAATCACAGTCTTGTAAGGAAGTTTCCTCCGTCTGTTCTTAAACAAGTAATTTTTCAGAGTTCCACCGGGGATGAACTCAACAACCACGCAACATGCTTGAGTAGGGAGAGAATCTTGGCCTCCGGCTTCTCTTGGAATTCGGAGGTTTGATGTCCCCATTGAAGCTCCAACAAACTGTCACAGGAATGAACAAAACTGAGTTATGATTAACAAAAAATCATCTTGCTCTTAACAAAGCAGTAACATTTAATTCAAATTTAAATGCATGAGTGAGAAGTTTGTACTTTTGTAACGTTTGGATGATCAAGTTTTTGCCAAACAGTAACCTCCTGCTGGAATGATGCTCTTAAGGAAGCAGCAGAAGCACCACCATCCTCACCCCAATCCAACACTTTCACTACAAAATTCAGCACAGCAGCACTCAGAATGTCTCTTGAATTCGATAACAATTATTCAATTTACAACAGGCATAAACATTAATTAAACCTTGACAGGATACCAAAACTTTTAGAACTTTTAGTATCTAAAAACATTGAATAACAGGTTTTGAATTCTTTGGACAACAAAAGACAATTAAGAGTGCAAATTGAAACCTGCAACATCTTGGCCATCATAGGTGCCCTTATAGACAGTGCCATAGGCCCCATTCGCCACAACATGTTGCAAATTTAGTTTTGCCAAATCAATCTCCCACTCTTCTTTAGGCCTTTTGGCCTCAATATGTCTAGACAGAACCCTAGTAAGGTGTTTTTCTAGCTCATCGTCCAAACTCTTGAGATCAATCTTATCAGCTCTAAACAGCATATCTTTGCAGCTTAGGTTCCCACTACGCTTCATCTTTGAATTCAACGCCTTAGCTTCTTCCAATGCCCTTTTGGTGTCCCAACATCCCCACTTTCCGAATGCATCTTGGACACCTCAATCTGGAAAGCAAATGAAAAATCAGCACCAAAAAAATTGTTCATAAAACACCAAAGCTATGAAACAAGTGTCCCTATAAAAAAATGGCCCTATACATTCTTCCTAGAAAATCAACATTCAAAACCAACAATTTTCTCCTGACCAACCACCTATCCCTTTCACTATCCTGAATTTGTTTATTCCGCGGGTACAAACCACAAAATTACCAATCATCTAGATTTCCAAACATTAAAACAATGCCAAAGCTACCAGAAAACGTCCCAATTCACATAATTCAACGACCAAGACCACGACCCAGAAAAATCAAATTTTTGGGTGGAAAAAGCAAAATTACCCCAGCAAAAAGCTTGAAAAGGACGATATGAAATCAGGAGAAACAGAGGAACAAGGAGCTGCATGCAATGCAAGCAAGTAAATCAATAGAGAATTGCAGAATCAGGCTAAAAAGTTTACAAATTGAAAGGAAAGAGAGAAACTTGCATGAAGGGCATTCCATTCCCATGTATGATATAAGTAATGCATGGTACCTACCAAAGCTTGAAGCGTTGGTGTTGATGTTGTTCTAGGAATCATAGGCTTTGGCTTTTGAAAAAGGAGTTAAAGCGAGGAATGCAGAGGTTGTGATTCTTTGCATCATATCATATCAGTATCTGAATCAGATATCAGAATTCAGAAAGAAAGTAAAAGGGAATGAATGGTGCAATGGTTAACACATATATATGGATACAAGCGCGGGTCTTGTCTTCCTTAAAACACGCCCTACGAGGTTCATAGGATCAAACTCTGTTTTGATTTCGACACTTTCTTCAAATATATCAAAATTTATATATATTTGTCTAATCTTATGTTGATTTATCTTTTGTTTTTATTATTTTAATATTTGAATTTAAAGACCCAATTATTTTTTTTGTTTTTTGCACAATGATCCTAGTAGTTCTATTCTATTTTAGTTTTTGTGGAACCAATTTTATATTTTTAGAATTTTTTTGATATAAATAATCAATCATATTATATTTACATAAAAAGTAAGTTATGGTATAGAATAGATTTGTAAAATAAAAATATATAAATATATAATAACAAATTTAAGGATTTGGATCCTCTAAAGTTTGAATTTTACTTTAGAGAGTAAAGTGTGATCTTCTATCCTTGAATGGTTTCTCTTTCCTATTTATTTTTGGTCCCTCCTATGAAATAAATGGTAAAAGATCACATTTTATTCTCTAAAGTGAAATTCAAACTTTAGAGGATTCAAATTCCAAATTTAATGATATTTGAATTGAATTAATTAAAAATTCAATTGTTTTAAAAGGAAATAACTTAACACGACAAAATAAAACATAATACTAAACAAAAGAAAATTTTCAAGCAAAACTTACTAGAACAACACGTATTCAAACAAATGCAATGTACTCAATCCTTGCAGTATTGATTATGATTCAACACTGGATAAACTTCAATTCTAGTGGTTCCATTTTGATCAAATTCATGCCAAAGCCAAGAACGATTTTTTGTTCAGAAAACCAGAGATTTTGTGAGATTCCCTAAATATATGCAATTAAGCACGCTTATCTTTTCTTGCATAGTTTGCTATTGGATAACGAAAGACCAGAACATGAGCAATCAAATTTCATTAAGAACTAAACATAGATTTATGCACAAAATACATTCATAGTATTTTGCATCAGTTTGTGGAGTGTACAATCTTACAAGACCTAAGGAGTATTAATTATTGGTAAAGGATATTCATATCATCATCCTTTGACTTTTTTTTACTCACTCTAAATTCAAAACATGAATGTTGGGTGATATATAACTCAAAAGAAATTTAGAGTATGTTTAGTTTGTATTTTTATTTTTAGTATTTTGTTTTTAGAAATTTGGGTGATATATATTTTGTTTTTATTTTTATTTTTATTTTTTTACAAACATTAAAAGTAAAAAATACTTAAATTAAAAATACAAAATAGAAATGCAAATTAGGTATATAAGAAGTAAAGTACCATATCATTCAACCACTTTGCTTAAAATGGCAAAAATTATAAGGACCAACAAAGTAATTAAACTTTTTAATAGTCACAAGCATTGACAATTGTGTTTGATAAAATAATTTTTAAAATTTAAAAATGACTATAATAGATATAAATAAAGGAAGAATTTTGATCGTAAATAAAATCTGATGTGAATAATTATTTAAGAGTAAATTTGAATATTTATTAATATATAAGATTATATTATATTTTTAATTTTAAAAAATATATATCTCTTTTAAGTGTTATGAAAAAAACACACCTAATTTTATAAAATATGTAATGAACTAATGATCTCTTTTATTTACCAAATATAAATACAAAATAAAATATTTGTATTTAAAAAAAACTACAAATACTTCTCCAAAATATTTTGTCTAATGGTGGTATGTTAGAAGTTTACAACAGCCCTAATTATTTGCTATCTTCAATATTTTTGGTCTGGATTATGGGCCATTATAAAACGAGCATTCCAAAGCCCAAGTGCTACTTCTTTTAAATCCAAGCTTTAGTCCATTTGTGACAATAAAAAAGGCCTAGATCCATTATAACTAGAACAAAATTGCAAACAGGAATTTATGGAAATTTTTACTAACAATTCTTTTTTAATCTGCAAATTAGGTATATTGAAAGTTGAAACAATTTATTAAAGCTGCGTTTGGGTTATTGAATATTACTTCAACACTCAAATCTTGTTACTTGTGCATGATAAACATTGTAAAGTTAGGGTAGGAGAATAATTTACAAATCTTGATAAAGAGGAGGGAAAATTAAAAATAAAAATATATAAAAGCAAAAGCAATGAAGCACGTACCGACAATGATAAATTATAGGAAAATAGTAATTTGTTTCGTAGCTATTACGAAATGAATTGGCCCGAAATGTTCCTTCGGATAGCAAATTAAAGCACAAAATATAACTTTCTGTAAACGAAGATTGCAGGGATTAAAATAGTGGTACTTAGGACATGAAGACATACTTGTTTAAATCCAGTGGAAGAAACTTGAATTCGGATGAAGACAGATTATCTTGGAAAGTTCGTTAGCAACGTGGCATATATGGAAATAATAAAGTGATTCTATTAATTTATGGGTTCACACATACCACAGCCCCTTAATTATTAGATACTTGTTACAAATATTACATTTCAACCTCATACATAATATAGTACACTCCTTTTTTTTTTTTTTTCTTTAGCTCTGACATTTTCCCTCTGTAATATTGACTTTTCCTTTGTGGCACTATTGCAAGTTTCAACAAACAAAGTAAAGTACTAAAAGAGAAAGTGTAGAGAGAAGACTTTGGTTTCATAAGTAAAAATCTACATTTTTCAGTCAAATGTTTTTGTTATATTGTCTATGAGGTTTGTGAGTGGCTAAAAAATTTTGATATGGAAGTAAAATGAGTGATATACTTTAATATGGTAATTTTTGGTGTTTTTTAAAATTGTGGGAGTATACAAATCGGACCCTTCAATTTGTGTTTAAAAAGTTGAAAAAAATTTAGAGTACACAACTCGGACCATGCAAGTTCATAAAAGTTGGCTTCACAAATCGCATGGTCCGATTTGCAGCTGATGGAATTTGAAATCTGAAACGTGGAATTTGGACCCTCCGTTTTTCTTGTTCTGGATAACTTTTTTTTTTTACATTTTGAGGGACATAACTCGCAAGATCTGAGTTCTACTTCCTCTAATCCCACAACGAGGTGAAGCATCCCTCCTCTCTGTACGCGAGTTCAACACTTTCTTTACTTCCATATTCAAATCAAAAAACGTTTGTGAGTCTTATTATCATTTTTGCATAGTAGCACTTTATAATTTGGTAAAAATTTTATACGCAATTAATTTTATGTGAAATTAATAATTAAAAGATATAAAATAACAATTTAATCAAATCTATTATTAAATCATTTAACGATTCTATTATGCGTATCTTGTGAGAAAAATCCATATAAGAAACTTCATGGAAAAATATGTATGATGCAAAACAAAATAAAGAAGGCTCCAAATTAAACAAGCTTGCATTATCCATTCATGTATATATGATAATTGACAAGCTTCTAAAATTCTCAATGCAATAATAATAATGGCTAATATATACAACTACATGCAGTCATGCATCATGTCACAAAATTAAAGCATGACGCTCCTTACCAACCTCTCCTTGATCTTTGATCATCATGTATACATTTATTTTATTTTAAGGATTATTGTGTCCTTTCTATTGTTGATATCTATAACAAACAGCATCCAAAAATTAATTAAGAAATTATATTATATATAGTGATGAAGCAAGTCACCCCGGCCCCTTAATTAATTGGTCTCTTTATTATAATATATAGTCAACTGCGTTATATTTTGTCAATCCGGAATTTCTGACACTTGCTCTCCACGGTGCCTCAAAATAAGAAATTAAATTAGTGATGGAAGTTCAATTACTTTAAATTTATTTATTCATGGTCTTATATTATTAGGAATGTATTTAGATGGAGCCAGCTCTGTGGCACGTGACTGACAAATAAAAATAAACATGTTAGGGAAATAGAAGACACCATGATGAACTTCCCTTCCCAGGGAATGTGGGTAGGACTTGGACTTCGGATTTTGGAGCATGGAAAGGAAAATAAACTAGGATGGGAGTAGTTATAATCTTGACCGTCCATTATTTTCATGTAATATTGTATTTATTAATGTGGGTAGGGATAATAATAAGTCACGCGACTCGGCATGTACCTTTTAATGAATGAATTTACAATTTCACATAAACACTTAAGGGACCACCTGCCCTAGTTAAAGGTCCGGGACCCTTTTCATTTGTTTGGTGCCCTAACTTTGGAAATGACGGAATCCTTGGTTTTGGGGTTAGGGGCACGTACACATCATCAATATCAACATCGTTTTATTTACCTCTATTCTTTTGGTTTGAGTATATTGGTAGAGTTAGAAATTTTACCTTTAATAATAATGTAAAACTATATATTATAACGTCTTGACTCTTGAGTGTGAGTGGGTCCTTCTTCATACCAAATTATTAGAAGTTTTTCAAATTCGCGGAGCGCCAAGACCGGAAACTAAAAAGGCTTAGTCATCCCAAAACTTTAATGGCGTGCCTTTTGCTTTTTTGTTAACACAAATAAAGGAGCAAATCCAATAAATAATTTTATTGAATTATCACCGTTTCATAAAAAAAAAATTGTTTTGGATGAGTTATTTTGGTTTTTATTTTATTTTATTTTGTTTTATGTATTATAATACATAGGGATGTACATAGCCCGACCCGGCCCCAAACACATTAGGGACTAATTTAGTGTGATTTCATCGGATTTATGGTTGGGTAAAGTTCTTAAAAATAAATCCGGTCATTATTTCGGGTCGGGTCCGGGCCATAACTCGGGTCACCCGAACTTAGCTCGGTGGCCTGGTCATCATACACAATTAATATTTTGTGTTATTAGTGATGAATGATGGCTATTCTTATATGAAATTTAAATATTATAAACCTTAATATTTTGTGCTATTAGTCATTATAAGATTATAAGTTAATGTTTTATGTTTAAAATGCATAAGACTTTAGACTAATGCATAATATTGTGTTATTTGTATTGATTTAAATATTTAGTGTTATTAGGCAATATTAGTATTGATTATGGTTATGCTTTAATTTTAGAGAATGGTTGATTCTTGTTATATTTTTTTAAGTAAATTTTACTATGTGAATTGTGAAATAACGATTGGAAATTAGATAATATTTACATGCTAAAGACCCGATTTTCACTCAGTTTTCATCCAGTTTTCACCCGGCCCAAAAATACATAAATTTTATTGGGTCTAAGATCGAGTTAGGATCTAAAAATTAGGTCCGATCTATATTTTGGATCGGATTTAGATTAAGCCAAACCCAATGTGTTCTCACCATGTACACCCTTAATAATACACATAAGAAAGAAAGTAAGACCCAAAGTATGCATTGTGCATATATATATGATGATCTTTATTATTCTAAAATCTAATTAAACAAATTAAGTAGAAACGTGTATGTGAAGTAATAATGTATATGTAATTAAATGTTATTAATTATATCATCACGAATTGCATGGAGTATGGATTCTGAATCACTAGCCATATAGTAATATAGTATGACATAAATAACATTTGTCACCGTGCCTCTTCAAATTTATTTTGGTTTGTTGAAAAAGGCAAGCATCATTATATTGAGGACCAACAATATTAATGAATGTTATCAATCTTTGGGATGCTCTAGTAATTTGATGCTTAAAAATCTTTCTCTCAGCTCGCTAGAGTATCAAATAATTATTGGATGCTCTATGCTAATCAACAAGTAAATGAACAAATAAAAACGTGCCCATAACATCGAAAGTATACACACCAAGCAAGCAAGGAATAAAAATTAAAAGTAAATAACCACTAAAAAAAAGAAATCCAGAAAGAGGAGTTCTTAATTTTTATATTTAAAATTAAAATGTGAAAAGAAGTAAACTGCACCGCAAAGGCTGAGAATATTCTCAACTGATGCGTTATTATTATAGTATTATTATTTTCTAAGAATGTATGATTTTTGCTATCAACATTTTTGAGATATCTAAAAATATTTACAGAAAAATCTTGATATAAAAACAATTAAAGTATTAACATATTTTATATTAAATAATTCAATCACACATATAAATCATTTAATAATTTTTAGGTACCATCTTTGTGTCTAATTTGCTTTGAAGTTGGGGTCCAATTAATGTTAAGAAATGTCACAAATCATAAGAAGGGTGATGTTACAATATACTACTATTAGTTAATAGTTATAAGAGTTGAATTTTAATGTACTCTAAATATAAATAGTCTTATATGATTATTTAATTAAATATATTATAAGAATTATTTTATATAGTCAATATATGAAAATAAAAATTCATAGTTATAAATTATAATTGAGTGTGGATATGCAAAAAAATATAATTAAGAATATATACTTATTTGAGTGTTTACAGAATTTTTGATTGGTAATTTTAATTCTCAATAAATTTTTATTCTCTAAAAATCTTTGAGAATTATTTTTACCGGACAAATTTGTCTTTAAATTGCTTTAAATAAATTGTTTCATATGTGTTGACCGATGAATAAATATTTTTATAATAAATTTTATTATAAGATATTGTTAAACAGAGATAATTTTTTAGCATTTTTTGAGAATAAAAATTGATTGAGAATCAAAGTGTCTGATCTAAAATTCTTTAGGTATTAATTTGGATATTTATTCTATAATTAATGATATTAAATTTGTGATTTGTAACAACTACAATAATAAGGAATTAATCCAGAATCAATAATTGAGGATTAGTGTTTAGTAGATGTTTAACATTGATCCCCAATAAAAAAGGAAAGATACTAGACTAGTAAGTAAGTAGTAACCTAAATCCGTAATAGTAGTAGGATTAGTTAATCAAAGAAGGTGGACCACAAAAAAAAAAACAAGCAGTAAAAACAAAGAAAGAAAGTAGCAAAAGGGAAAAGGAAAAGAAAAAACACAGCTGTGAAGAGGAGTGATTGTTTTTATTATTTATTTATTTATTTATTATTTTATTATTTATTATGAACGATAACAAATCCCGCCTTACCCTCTTCACTTGAATTCTCATTCTTCTTCTTCTTCTTCTTCTTCTTCTCTCCGAAAATGGAGTGACCGAGTGAGAGCATTGTTGTAATGCTCTTTCCTATATCACTCTCTGCAAATGGACACTCCCGACAGGGCCACCACCACCAACAACCTCAATCCCCCCAAATTTGAGGTTCTTCTTCTTCTTCCTCTGTCTCTGCATGTGCTTTTTCTTTTTGTAAAAAAATTATTTTGGAAGCTCCATCTTTTCTTTTTTGAAACTCTGGTGAGGTCTTTCTTGACCAGCTTCCTTGTTATGAGCTTCAGTGTTGCAGATCTCTCTGCTTCTTCCTTGGTTCTCGTGTTTTCTACACTGTTCTACGCTTCCTACCCCCCCGCTCCCCCTTTTTGGCAATTTGCAATCATTGGAGTTTGACTTTTTCACTCCCAGAGCTACAATTGAATTTTTTCTCTTTTTTTTTCTGTAAAATTCAGGCATTTTGTTAAATTTAATTTATTTTCAATTGGATTTGTAAAACAACAAAACCAGTATAATTTTTCCCAGTAGCAAGTCAAATTAATTTTCCAAATTTTCAAACTTGTGAAGTAAAGTATATTCTGGTCTAAATTTTTAGTCTTTATTTATTTAGAAAATCTTCTCAGCTTTGAAATTAATAATTCAACATCATTTTGTGTCCTTGAAAGAGTTAATATAATTTTGGCCTTCATTTCTGCCATCATGCATTCCATGTGTTTACACAATTACACTTATATTCTTAATTATGATTTGATTTGCACTTGTGCATTTCCTGTGAGATCCGGTATTTTAAGTAATTATTTATTATTTGAAAAAGAAAATGAAATGATTAATCTACATGGTTTTGCCATGCAACACGAGATGAACTTACTTGTTGCTTGTGTAGAAGAAATTTTCCTTTAATTCATCAGTTTAATCATATATGTGTGCTTACTATGTGCAGGATTCACCGGTATTTAACTTTCTCAATAGTCTATCTCCTATAAAGCCAGTTAAATCTGTTCACATTACCCAGACCTTCAGTTCAATTAGCTTTTCATCCCCTCCATCGGTTTTCACATCACCCCATGTCAACTCTAACAAGGAATCCAGATTCCTGAGGAGGTAATTGTAGCTTATGTTTTCTTATCATTTCTTTTTCCTGCTTTCTTTTTTTTTTCTTGATAATTGCATGTTAAATTTGTCCATACAGATGTTTTACTAGCCTGTTGTTTTACAGTTCTCTATTATTTGTTTGTAGGCATAACCTTTTAGACACATCAAAGCCAAAGGTTACATCTGAGGATGAAAATCAAACTGGTTCAGGTGAACAGGCTCTTACAGATTCAACTCATGCACGTAATAACTCAAGGGAGTTAGAGAAAAATGCTGATAAAGGAACTTCCATAGGGGATGCCTCAATTGAGCCAGCCAGTGAACAAGCAAAGTTTTCAATCGAGCTGCCACAGACCTTAAAGTATGAGTCTGGTAGCCCTGGATATGATCCTATACTTTGTGGTGATGAGGCTAATACACTTCTGTCATTGCCTTCTTCTGAGGCAGCACCAGATGTTGCCTGCAGTCATGAATCCTCTAAAAAGAATTTGGTGGAGGGTGAACTGCATCTCCACGGAATATGTCAGACTGAGCCGAAAATTGATGGCACCGAGTGTGATTGGGATAATTTAATTAATAATGCATCTGATATGTTAATTTTTAGTTCTCCAAACGTCTCAGAAGCTTTTAAGGATCTAATGAATAAACAATTGGACCCTTCTGGACGTATAATGCACATTGTCAATCAAGTTGCTTCTGGATCAGGACATGAAAATGAAGATCATCCTCCCAAACCAGGACTAGCTTCAGACACACAATACACACAGGAAAATATTGCTAATGTTGCTTTGGTGGCTAGCAATCCATGTGAGAAAATGGATGATGAGGTAGGAAACCGTATCTATTTGATTTATGGTAAATTATGTGTGTGAAGACACTACTTTCATGCACATTGGTGTAGTTTTCGATGATGAGTTGATCTGAATGGCATGATTTATTGTTTATTGTTCATGCATGCTCGTTTGCTATCACCATATGTATATGTATAATAGGGTTCTTCACCATATGTATATGATTTTACCATGTTTGTGTGTGTGCATTCATGTTATTAAATCATATTTGCATTCATTTCTACATTTTGATAGGTTAACAATTACAGTTAAAATTGTTGTTTGTATGTTTTTGGTTTATATTGAAATTGTATCCACAATAAGAAGAATGTATCACCTTGGTTTGCTGTCTCTTTTGTGGTTTATAAATATCTGATGAGTTAGAATATTTTCTTTTTACTTGTTATGTAAATATGTTGAACAAAGCAATGATCCCAAAAGTTCCTTGTGTTTGTGTTCAGCATGTTTATGTTATACACCGTGGTATACGGAGGCGCTGTCTAGACTTTGAGATGGCCAGCGTTCGCAGAAATAACTCAGATGGCAATTCAAATTCAAGTTCCAATGCAACAAAGTCTGATGAGAGGAATACTGGTGGTGATTCAAGGAGGTGCTTTTTGCCGGGAATTGGTTTACACTTGAATGCGCTTGCAACTTTGAAGGAGCACCGTGGCATGAAAAATGAAAAGTCTTCTTCTGGAAGACAACTTAACATTCCCAGCTCCACTTCTTCCTTGTTACCGCAAGAACATCATCTATTATTGCTACCTGCATCCTCTGAAAGAGATATGGAGCTGCCAGAGAATGAGGTTCAGCCTGTCGAAGATTGTAGTCAGTCATTATCTCTCATGGCCGTTGAAGAATTCAATCAGAATAGCCCCAAAAAGAAAAGGTGGAGTTGCTGATTACCTAATCTTCTGCTATATAATCTTCATATCTCCTTTATATTTTAGTTTCCTTGAACTTGAATCATAAGTCTGAGGCCAAAAGCTGGATTTGCAGGCGGAAGGTGGAAACAGCTGGAGAAAGTGAGTCTTGCAAACGGTGTAATTGTAAGAAATCAAAATGTTTGAAGCTGTAAGTTCAAGTACATGCTCCTTTAATCTCTTTGGGTGCAGCAAAGATATTTTACATGCTGTGATGAGCCTAGTAAATTGATATTGGTTATCTATGTTTTGCGTGTTATCTATTATTCTTAGTATCCTTCTTAGTTCTTTCTTAAAATTCTCTTCACTCTTTGCTCAGTTATTGCGAGTGCTTTGCTGCTGGAGTCTACTGTATAGAACCTTGCTCTTGTCAAGATTGCTTCAATAAACCTATTCATGAAGATACTGTTCTTCAAACTCGCAAGCAGATTGAGTCGCGTAACCCGCTTGCATTTGCTCCCAAAGTCATCAGAAGTTCTGATTCTGTTTCTGAAATTGCGGTCAGCAAAACTAAAATCAACATTATTTTATCATTATTCAAATTTTCGCCCCATTTTACCCATATTAAATATATCCTTTTTTGCAGGATGATCCAAACAAAACTCCAGCTTCGGCACGACACAAAAGAGGATGTAATTGCAAGAAATCAAGCTGCCTAAAGAAATATTGTGAATGTTATCAGGTATTTTCCGTTTCTATATCATTTGTGCCTCCTATTTCAGTTATAATACGAGTTAAATGTTGGTTTTCTTTCAAAGGGTGGTGTTGGTTGCTCCATTAGCTGTAGATGCGAAGGCTGCAAGAACGCATTCGGTAGAAAGGATGGTAAGTCTTCTGTTAGGTTGCAAATGATTGGGGTAACATGTTAGTCAATATCATCAACTTGCTGTTTCAATGTCTGACCTGCATAGATATCAATTCCTTCCTATATTCAGGTTCTGCAGGAATAGATGCTGAGGCAGAAGAAGAGACAGAAGCATCGGAAAAGGGCGAGGTGGAAAAGGCTTTGCAGAAAACTGAAATTCAGAATATTGAAGAAAATCAGAATTCTGCTCTTCAAGCAACACCATTACGGCTTTCCAGGTTTGATATGCTCTTTCTGTCAGCTGTGATGATAAAAATTAATTTCCATTATTGATCTTAATTCATTATAATGTGACAGACCATTGCTTCCATTGCCCTTCTCATCGAAGGGAAAGCCGCCTAGATCTTTTATTGCTACGATCTCTGGTTCTGCATTGATTGCCAGCCAAAAGCTTGGTAAACCAAATATTCTTAGGCCTCAAGTTAAGTTAGAAAAGCCTCATCAAACTGTAGCAGATGATGAAATGATGGACATTATCCAAGGTGATAGCTCTCCTATCGCTTGCATAAAAACCTCTTCTCCCAATGGCAAAAGGATTTCCTCTCCTAATTGTGAACTTGGATCATCTCCAACTCGCAGAGGTGGCAGGAAGTTGATATTACACTCCATCCCTTCTTTTCCTTCCCTCACTCATCACCATTAGAATGTGAATCTTGTCTCTTGCTGTGTTAGAATCTTGTCTCTTGCGGTTGAAGCTACGCTTAGGCCTATGTACATTGTTGAGCTTCCTTTTACTCTCGTAATAATATGTACCGTCGAGTCCATAATGTACAACTAAGTTCATTTGTATTAGATTTAATTTTAATTAATGTTGGAGCTTGATTGTCCAATATTCTATTTTTCCCTTGATCATTAACTGCTAAGTTCTTGGTCATCTCCCATAAAACCTTTTTCTAAAGCTGTTATATTCTGCCCTCAAAGTAGAAGCAGCACCAAATCAAATTATGCTCCCAATAGCTTACATACCTTTCGCTTTCAAATCTATGCATGTGTAATGTTTGGTTGGAGACTCTAGAATTTATCAGCATACAGAGAAGCAATAAAACAGACAAGAAATAAATAACCAAAAAATATGTCTTCTCTTCCTACGTTATCTCTGGTATTGTCATCCACGACTAGTGGAATCAAACACTACTTCATTTCTTATAGTTTTTTGAGTGATTTGTCAATAATTCTGATGACGTCTGCCATGAATTTCATTTCTTTTCAGCTAAATATTTCAAATATTAGAAAGGAAGCTAATCAATCATTCTTATGCACTAAATTGTTATCCAACTCTATTTCATTGTTCTTGAAAAGGTTCAAAGTAGACCGAAATCAAAGGTCCAAACACACCACACTTGCCAAATAAACTGAATATGAGTCCTTGAAGTTGAAATCAAGTTCTTGTTTTTTGAAACCTATGAGAGATCACTTATTAGTTGAGTTGCTGATAATAGAGATGATTAAATAAAAGGAAAAGTTTAGGGGCCAGCAACTTTGTTAAATTCTGGCCAGCATGTAACCAGCAAAGAACTTAACTCTTGGCTGATGAATTGTCCCATCACAATTGGAGGTGGTAGGTGTTGGTCCGAACTTTGTAGTTCCAAGTTTGTCAAGGATATCATTTAATCCATGTTGCATATTTATTCCCCAACACCTAATGATAGTAATTGGTTAATCCATTAACTTCATAGATTTATTAGTAATTGGTTGATTATGTGTAGTTGTTCCTTAAAGTAACCGCTACTTGCTCTTAATTACCTGTGTCATCAAATCTTTTCATTCCCTGGACAAATCAACAACTTAAGAAAGCACCTTGGAGTCAGCAAAAAATGAATGACAAATTAACATATTTGATAGTACCATGACATCTTGACATTGAAGAATCCTCATCAAGAAGTACTTTTTTTTGTTTTTTTTGTTTTTGGGGGGTGCGTAAAGACTAAAGTGGGCCTAAGCCCGAAATCAGTATATTCAAAAGGCTGTGTCTGCCGACTTGATAGTGAAAAAGTCAAAAGATCCACGTTTTCAGGTACTTGTAAGTCTCATATTCATAAACTAATCTTTGATGGTTGATGAATTGAACACTGAGCAGACAGATAGGCAGCACACACAATCTTTTATAGAGAAACTTGGCTACATAATGAAAACTACGGAGGTGACTCGTGGTAATCATTTGAAAGGTTTTTATGGTCCTCGTTCTAGACTTCTAGTTTCTTTCAATGGGTCCTTATTCCTTAATCCGAAACCAATTTTTTATTTTTTTTATATATTAAACCACTCTTCCACCTTAATCCATGACAACAATAAAAACGTCTCACGAACCACAAATTTAGTCCAACAGAATACACAAATTAAATTATAATTTAGTCTTTATCTTATCTTATAGTTATCTTTATTTTTATCTATATCTTATCTTTATCTACTTTTATCTTTCATAGGCCAATACTCTATATATACTTAGTTTTACCTTCATAGTTTACAATTTATTCAATCAACAATCAATAAAATTTCTTCATCTTTTTCTTTCACAATTCTTTTATTTTCTTATTCTTTCACAATTTTATTATGGTATCACAATTTTATTATTATACAATAATATTATGTATACACAAAAAATATTTCAATCACTAAAATCAACTATTATATATAAAATATAATATTATTTGTACATCGAAATCGGTCACTACGTATTTATATACAAATATATACGTAATTTAATTTATTTTAATATTTATTTTGTATTTTAATGTATATTTTATTCTGATAATTAATTTTAATATTTATCTAATATAAAAATATGTATTTAAAATTTCATACAAGTTATTATATTATTATAAATAAATTTATTTATTTGTCTATTATAGATTTAATTATTCTATTATGATATGTTTAATTTTAGTGAGCGATTATTAAATAAAAAAATAAGTTAATATATAAATATATAATAACTAATTTTATAACTGATTTTTAGTTACATGAAGTGTTTTGTTCTTTTTTATATTGTTTAGTTGAGTTGATGAATACATTCTACATAAATGCACGGAGAAATGTCTTTTTTTTCCCCCTTACTATGCATGGATAAATATCTATGTGTGTTTAGACTTTAGAGTCAATATTGGTAAATTAAAGAAATAAAATATGGTAGTGAGCTTAGTTACGGTGTATCTGATAGATATCGATAGACAGAAAACTACAATGAAAATGAATTTATCACTATACTCACGTACATTCTTATAATTTATACTATATATTAATCCTCAAATAACTAATTACGATATTAGATATTAGTTCGTATATCTTTTGCATGAGATCTTAAGATCAAAACATAGTCTCTATAGAATATTATTTGAATGTCTTTCTTGATAAGCAAGCTGTACTCTTTTATAGACAAACATTATTTGAATCACTTTCTTACACACTTGAATATAAATATTTTCTTTCTTTTTTTAAACTTGTTATTACTCCTGTTCATTTTTAAAACTAAAAAGTAGTAAGCTATGATGAAACATTGTGTGTGTATGTTGGTGCACGTGAGAGGTCATGGGAACTGAAAAAAGGTAATTAATAATTCAAATATTGAGTTCCCTTTTTGTTCTTAATTCCTGGCTTTACAGTTTATAATAGCGTAATGGGAAATGTTACCATCATTCTCCCAAACATGAACCTTTTTGCTCATCAATAGAAGAAATGGATTTATTTCTGATCTTATACTTATAACATAGCAACTTTTCAGAGATGGGCACACTTAACTTCAAGTTCAACTAGAAAACGAAAAACCAATCTGATCATTCAAAAAAAAAAAAAAAAAAAGAGAGAGAGAAAATGGGACCATATAGCGTGACCTTACCATAAAGGCTTTGTGTGTGTGCGTGGTTGGTGGGGGTTGTGCTGCTAGCTAAGGAATTCAAGTGACAAATAACAAGAGAATCTAAATTATATGTGTGTGTAAGGGACTAAGGGGTGTGTGTAGAAGTTTATAGATAAGTCACATTCATCTTTTCTACGGAGCCAATAATGTTGGAGAGAGGGAGGAAGATCACATCATGTGGTGGGTCGGTGATATGGCAAGTGTTGTCTTAAAAGAATGGTACCTTTGTTTGGGAGTAACATCAACATTCACAAAACAAGAAATTAGGAGTTTACAATTCACAACTACTTGCTCCTCATTTAATTATATATAGTCTATGTACTCTTTTGTTCCTTCTTCAAAGCTCAATAGCTATGGACAATAATGAAATATAAAAATTTTAGGGGCAACAATTTTTGTATATTGTGGCTAGCATTTAATTAAAAGTGAGTGATTTCTCACTATTGGATATAATCTCACAACATTAAAAAGACTATTAATAGCCAATTGATAGTTACAAAATACAAAAATTGCTGACCCTAACACTCTTCAACAAAATATATACACATGCACTTGTATACTACTCATCATACTCACATATAAAAAATTCTTAATTACTTTCTCTATTAAATTATAATTCTTTTATCGATTTATAGTCGAATAACAAGTTATTAATGAACATTCATAATAAAGTCATTTTAGTGTATGTAAATAATTGAAAAAAGTAAATTATTTTAATTATTTATTTGAGAGTATCTAATTAAGAATAACAGATCACATATAGTTGCATGGCAAATAAAAAAACATTGATTAAAAATTTTATTAATTTTATTAATAATATATACTATTTGTAGAGTTTAATTTTGATGTATTGTTAGTGTAAAATATTTTACATAATCATATATACTTATATCAGTTTTTTTATAAAAAAATGGTTATTTTTACCATGTACTTGTAAAACAATTAAATTCTTATTTTTAAACTCAAAAATATTGGGCAACTTTAATTTAAATAGCAAAAATAACAAAAGTGTGATTATCACACATTTTGTAAGACGTGAAGTTTATTTATGTTATGTATATAAGCAACTGAATTAAAGGAAAAATAGGAGGGATAACATTTCTTTTTCCCTTATTATGTTCAAGGAGCCGGTGGAAACCTTATTAATTAAGTTTAGTGAACAAGTTCGTGAACTAATTGTTTTCGATTAATAAAATTGCTTATATTCCTCTCATTTATAACTTTTAAAAAATTTTATCTTTAATTTATTTTAAATTTTTTTGTATTAACTAATGTTAACTTTATCTATTTAAAAAAAAATAAATTATCTTTTATAAAAATACCCTTTAATAAAAATTTTATTTTTTTTTGTCATTAAATTTTACTTAATAAAATATTTTTTAATAAAATATTTTTTTAAAAATTAATAATTAAATTATTTTTTTTTAAGATATCCTTCAATAATTTTTTAATTATTAAATTATAATTTTATCAAAATTTTGTTAACAATTATTTTTATATTTTACTATTAATTTTTAGATATCAATATATATTATTTTAATATTAAATAAAATTTTTTTACTATTGTTAATATGTATAACAATTAATATATATTTATATTGAAAAATAATCTTACTAAGATTTTTTATTTAATGTTAAAATAATATATATTAATATCAAAAATTTAATAATAAAATATAAAAAAAATATTAACAAAAATTGTGGTAAAATTATAATTTAATAATTAAAAAATTATTGAAGGATATCTTAGAAAAAAAATTAATTATTAAATTTTTTAAAAAATATTTTAGTAAAATATAATTTAATCAATTAAAAATAATTTATTAAAGAGTATTTTGGTAAGCAAAATTTAATGATAAAAAATAAAATTTTTGTTAAAGAATATTTTTATAAAAAATAATTTGTTTTTTTTTTTGAAAAATAGATAAAGTTAACATTAATTAACACAAAAAATTTAAAACAGATTAAATTTTTTTTTTTAAATTATAAGAAAAAAGAATATACATTTTATAAATAAAGAGGAGAAATATGTAGTTTTAGTATCTAACAAGTGAGAAAAATGGTATTTTCTCAACAAATAATTAATAGAGTTAATAACAATGACAACATATTTGAAAAAACAAAAAAAAAAGGGGGAATGAATAGGCAATTTGGCACATGATGAATGGCCCCCACTTTTTTACGTGGGTAGGAAAATGCATGGTCAAGATACCCTTAATTAGGTCATGTGCATGTGCCCATCATTAAATCGAAGGAAGGAGGAAATGCATGCCCACCCTAAGTTATTTCGTTTTTAGCAGCTAATCACATGCCCAATATTTGACTCTCTTTTTTTCCAAAAATATATATAAGTATTTTTTTTTTTAGAAGTTTAATTTTGATAAACTAATAAAAAAAATATTTTATACAGTTATATAATTATATTCGTATTGTTTGATGATTATTCACGTAATCAATGTAAGTATAGTTATTTTTAGGGTTAAGTACGATTTTAGTTTCTAACGTAGAGGCCGAAAGTTTATTTTGTCTCTAACTTTTTTTTCGCTACAAAATAGTCCCCAAAGTTCAGTTTGTTTAAAAATCGTCATTCGGACGAAAATACTCTTCTCCCTTCTTCTCCAAAATCAACCAGAAGCAGAACCACCACCCTTTCCCTTTCTTCCCTAAAATCAACCAGAAGCTGAACCACCACCACCTCTCTTACTCCCACCAAAATATCAATAATCAGATTCAAGATTATTCAAATGCAAAAACTAACAACATCAAATTCAACACACAACAACAATAAAATAAAATAAATAACAGATGCAGAAAAAGAAAAAGAAAAAGCAGATCCAGATGCAAAAGAAGCAGATGCAGAAGAAACAGATGCAGATGCAGAAGAAAAAGCAAATTCAAATGCAGAAGCAGAATCGGAGTCGAAGCAGAAGCAGAAGCAAAAGCAGAAGCTGACTGACGGTAGCAGCGAAGCAGTGGCGGACTGGCGGAGAGGGAGGAAGAGCAGAAACGGCGAGCGACGCGTGAGTGGTGGCGGCGGCGCCGAACGCGGATTTCCCTTCCAATTCCTTCCGATCTCACTCTTCTCCCTTGGCTTTCTCCTCTCTTGCTGTCTGTTTCCCCTTCCGATCACAGGCGGCGGTGCGACGGTGCAGCGGTGCGGTGGTCCCTTCCCCCTTCTTCCCTCCCCTCCCCTCGGATTCTCTTTCTTCCCCTCCCCCCACCTCCGATTCTCTTTCTCCCTCTCGTGGCCTTTTGGCCCCTTTTTTTTTCTTTTTTATTTTATTTTATAATTTTTTAATGAGGGTAATTTGGTAATAAAAATTAAAAAATTGGTAAAAATGACGATTTTAAACTAAATTGAAACCTTTGGGACCATTTTGTAGCAGAAAAATAGGTCAGGAACGAAATAAAATTTTTAACTTTTACGTTAGGGACCAAAATCGTATTTAACCCTTATTTTTACTGATGTAACGTTATATAATAAGATGCACGTGACAATACATTAAAATTAAATTCATAGTTTCAGACCAATTTTGGTATACATATATATAAATTCGGTTCTAATAATATATGAAAAATCATCATGTCTTATTCAATTCAAAATTATTTGGTACCTCTATTTGATCAATTTCATGTTTACCGGTATACGGGAATGTTATTTACCATAGAGTCCATGTTAAGAAATTATTTGCAAATTCAAATTGAGCTATTGAATGCGTAGGTCATGTTTTGAAAAAATATTTGCAACTATACATATAATAGACACACACATGTATCTCTTTCAGTAATAAGCTCTGTAATACTACATATTTTCTCGGTCATTTTCATTATGAAAGTGACATTAGGCTTGAATGATGAAAAGGAATAGAGATAAATAAAACAACATACCTTTTTAATTAAATTACAAAAATGATATTTGATTGATATATATGCTTTTCTTTATCCCCACAATACCCCAATTCCTCCACGTTGTCGGTTTTTGTAAATGGTATATGTTTGAGAAAGGAAAAAAAAAAAGGTTTCTACATTCAACATATATAATTATATAAAAACCATTAATATAAAATTCATATATATTATATTTAATAAGTGTTCTTAATACTTTTTAGCAAAATCTCCATACTTATATTAGGTAATCAACTTAAACAATATTACTAGTTTACTACTATAAAATTATAGGAAAAAAAGATAAATCAATATAGAGTTGGTCAAAGGCTTGTAAAAATGCAAACTTATTATGACAACGAGAAAAAAAAAATCAAGTTTCAAACCCGTTGAAAATAAATCCTGTTTTGCCCACACAAAATTAGGAATCTTAATTCATGGTGTAGTGCTTGTTTGGTCGTTATTATTTTGATAAATTTTTTTTAATAAAAAAAGATTTTTTTTATTTTTTAATATATTTGACAAATTTTTAATAGTAAAAATAAAAATACTAAAAAAATAAAAAATATATTTTTTTTGAGAAACTGTAATTTATATTTTTTTTAAAAGATCATTTTTTCTTAAAAAAAGATGTTTTTCATCTAATAAATAAACAAAAAAACACTTTTATATCGTTATATCCAAATATAATTGATAAATAAAAAAATTTTTTTACATAAAATATACAAACATAAAATTACTTTTACTTTTTCATAAGATCTTTTTAAAAAAGATAACTCAAAAATTTTTTTTTTAGACCCAAACAAACTCGTAATCAAATTAAACGTTGTGAAAGTGTGAAACCACGGGTGGAGCCGTTAGTTTGCAAATTACAATGAAGATAAGAAGAAGAAGAAACACACGAGGGTTTGAAAAAGTAAAGTAATAGCTGCAAGATGGAAAAATCAGCCAAGGGTATATTGGTATTTTCAGCTGCACAATTAAACTAATTTTTTGAAAATAACGATGTCAGACAATGAAAACCCTGAAGAATACGTTGCTGCTACTTAATATGAAAACCAAATAATTAGAAAATAATTAACATTAACTGATAAGTGATAACAGTTTAAAATCCTATTATAGCTGCTGTTTATGTGATTCAGATTCAGATTGAGATTGCATTCCTTCACTTTCAAGGATCCCGTAATGCAACAGTTAGTGTTCTCTAAATAACAAAAAGAGAAATCATTCATCAGCACACACAGCTTTCTTTTTCATTCTGAAAAAGTGGCTCCTTTTTGACAGTTGGTGAGTCATTGAGTGTCAGGACCAGCACACCACATTGTAATTCTCAGAACCCATCATCTCCTATAGAGATTTGAGAGATAGAAGAAGAGTGAGTGATTCAGGTGTTAGAGAGAGAGAGAGAGAATGGGGTAATGGTGTTCCCGTTGCTGGATTCCAGTGCTATTTTGTGGGGGTGTGGTTTGGTCCGAAAATGGATTAAAGTTAGGTTCTTTTTGTGATTTTCTTAATGCCCATTTGCTTAGTTTTTTTTATGATTCTCTGTCTCTTCTGAGTGCTTGCTAGCTCCAAGTTCATTACACTTGGTAAGTTCCTGATCTCGTTCTAGCTCTATTTCAAGTTTCCATTTTTACTGAGATTGACCATTGTTTTGCTCGTGAACTCTTCTTCTTCTTCTTCTTCTTTTTTATTATTTTTTTTCTCTATGTCACTATTACTTGCTTTTTCCGTGCTTGGACCTTTTTCTTTTCACACTCCTCCACATCCTCCTCTTGTTCTTCTTCCTCCTCTTCTTCTTATTATGTACATCTTCATGTTCTGGATGGTATGCATTGTTACTTCATTTGCAAAACTTTGTATTCTGTCATACCAATGCATTTCTATCACTTTGGCACCTTTTTTCTTTATATTATTATTATTACTATTTATTGTAAACTCTTCCTTCCGTGGCTCACCTTGTGAGTGGTTTTTGCAGTTCACCTTCAGGATCTCTTGGTTTCTACCTCGTACTGGTTTGGCCTTCAAAAGAAAGAGAACAGGTGTGAAATATTTTCCAGATTTTTTTAATATTTTAAAGATTATGCTCCAAATGTTCTTTGATTTAAGGAGGGTGGTGGTGTTTTCTGATGTCTGATTTTTCTGTTCACATTTTTGAGCTGTCTTTTCCTTTTTCCCCCCTTTTATTATTTGTGCAGCTGCTTCTGATTTTAAATTGTGGGAGCTTATAAAACAATAAGCTGTACATGGATTAAGATACTGGAGCTGTATCCAATTCACCAGGTAAATACAGCAGCCATGTTTAATGAGTTTCTGAGTTTCTTATAAGTTAAACCATCGGAGTACTTCATGAATTTGGGCTATTTTTCTAAAATGTGCTGCATATATTTAATGATTGGATGTAAGGTAAAAGAAGAGGGAAATATACCTAAAGAATCTCCAACTAGATCAACTGTGGAGGGTGGAAATCTATAGACTGTTAGTCTGGCCTGGATCCATTATCAGGCTTTCGCCAAATCAAAACCAGCTGTGCTCTTGTTCTTGGCAGGAGTCATGGCATCATTGTTACATTCCGAGTCCAGACGTTTGTATTCTTGGTGGTGGGATAGTCACATTAGTCCAAAGAATTCCAAATGGCTTCAGGAAAACCTTACAGGTTTGTTGTCTTCTATATATTGGTATTTACCATTGTGCTAGAGGAACCTCAAATTAAAATTAGGATGTGTTTGCTGCAATTGTGAATTTGAGATCACATTTGTGGTCCATACAATTAGTTCTCTCATACCCACTAGTCGGATAACTTCTGTAACCTTTAACTGACACTCTTAACTGTTTTTTATAGACATGGATGCCAAAGTCAAAGCAATGATCAAGCTTATCGAAGAGGATGCGGATTCATTTGCAAGGAGGGCAGAAATGTACTATAAGAAGCGCCCAGAACTCATGAAATTAGTTGAGGAGTTCTACCGAGCATATCGTGCATTGGCAGAGAGGTATGATCATGCGACGGGGGAGCTACGCCATGCCCATAAGACCATGGCAGAAGCATTCCCTAACCAAGCACCTTACTTGTTAAACGATGATTCACCATGTGGTCCTTCTGGCCCTGAGGGTGAACCACGAACACCAGAAATGCATCATCCTATTTGTGCATTCTTAGGGCCAGATGGTGTAAGCAGAAAGGGTCTAAAGCAGCTGAATGAGCTTCTTGGGTTCTCTCAGTTATCTGCTGAAAAGCAGAATCTGAAGACAGAGAGCCATTCTGAGTCTGAGCATGCAGGGGGAGAAGAAAATGAAGTTCAAAACTTGAGGGAAGCCCTGGCTGAAATACAGTCTGATAAGGATTCCATCTTGCTTCAGTATCAGAAGAGTTTGGAGAAGTTATCCGAAATGGAAAAAGAGCTTCATGAGGCTCAAGAAGATGCTGGAGGACTTGATGATCGAGCAACCAAAGCTGAGATTGAAATCAAAATATTAAAGGAAGCTCTGTCTGAGTTAAAAGCTGAGAAGGATGCTGGTTTAGTTCAGTACAATCAGTGTCTGGAAAAGGTAGCTTGCTTGGAAATTACATTGTCTCTGGCCCAGAAAGATGCAAAGGGGCATGATGAGAGAGCTGCTAAAGCAGAAACCGAAGCAGAAAATCTAAAGCAGGAACTTGGCATATTGGAGGCTGAGAAGGATGCTTGTTTTTATCAATATAATAAATGCCTTGAAAAGATTTCTGTCTTGGAGGCTAAGATAACACTTGCTGAGGAGAATAGCAGGATGCTGAATGAGCAAATTGAAAGAGCAGAAATGGAAGCTAAATCTCTGAGGAAAAGTCTTGCTGAACTGAATGAAGAGAAAGAAGCTGTAGCTTTTCTGTACAAGCAGTGCTTGGAGAAGATATCTACAATGGGGAGTGAAATTCTGCATGCCCATGAAACTTCTGATCGATTGAATAGAGAAATTGAAATCGGGGCTGAAAAACTAAGGACTGCTGAAGAGCATTGTGGTATGTTGGAAAAATCAAACCGATCTCTTCAGCTGGAGGCTGACAACCTGGTGCAGAAAATTTCTGTAAAAGACCAAAAGCTTTTAGAGAAGCAAGCCGAGTTAGAGAGGCTACAGAGTGTGATGCATGAAGAGCATTCTCGCTTCCTTCAAATTGAATCTACTCTGCAAACTCTGGAGAAGTCATATTCTCAATCACAAGAGGAGCAAAGATCTCTTGCCTTGGAGCTTAAACATGGCCTTCAGCTTTTGGAGGACTTGGAGCTTTCCAAACAAGGTTATAGGGAAGAAATGCAACAGATTGTTGAAGAAAACAGGACACTGAATAAACTTAATTTCTCTTCCACTACGTTGTTAAAAAACCAGCAAATCGAAATTTTCAAGTTGAAGGACATCAAAGAGAATCTCGAGCGAGAGTTTGCTGTAAAAGTTGAAGAAAGCAACGCCCTCCAGCGTGAATCTCATCACATAAAGGATCAAATCCAGGGCTTGAGTAGTAGATATCAGGCAATACTGGAAGAATTATGGTCTGTAGGCTTGAATCCCAACTGTTTTGCGGCATCTGTGAAGGACTTACAAAATGAGAACTTGAAGCTAAAGGAGGTTTGCAAAATGGAACAAGAAGAGAAAGAAGCCCTCCATGAAAGATCAAAGGACATGGATAAAATTTTGAGGGAAAATGTCAATTTGGAATGTTCCTTGTCAAGCTTGAATGTGGAGCTAGATGGATTGAGGAATACGGTGAAGAAATTTCAGGAATCTTGCCATGCTCTTCAGGAAGAAAAATCCATTCTTGTGTCTGAGAAATCATCTCTACTGTCACAGTTACAAATTATCACTGAAAGTATGCAGAAGCTGTTGGAGAAAAATGCCTTGCTGGAGAAGTCCCTCTGTGATGCAAAGATTGAGCTTGAGGGTTTGAGGGCTAAATCAAGTAGCATGGAGGAATTGTGCAATTCACTGAATAATGAGAAGGCGAATCTTCTAAATGAAAGAAGCATCCTGGTATCTCAATTAGAGAATGTTGAAGCAAGACTCGGTAGCCTCGAGAAAAGGTTTACAAAATTAGAAGAGCAGTATTCTGATATGGAGAAAGACAAAGAAAGCAGAGTCATCCAAGTAGCAGACCTTCATGCATTGCTTGTGAAGCAAAAGGAAAAGCATTCTAATGATAAACATGAAAATGAAGCTCGATTAGAAAATTTGGAGAAGGTTGTCCTTCAGCTGCGAGAAGAATATCGGTTGGGGAAAAGGGACTTTGAAGAAGAACTTGATAAAGCTGTAAATGCTCAGGTTGAGATGTTTATTTTGCAAAAGTGCATTGAAGACTTAGAGCAGAAGAACTTTGGTTTATTAGTTGAATGCCAAAAGCATGTTGAGGCATCAAAGTTTTCTGATAAACTAATCTCGGAGTTGGAGGGTGAAAACCTTATGCAGCAGATGGAGGTAGAGTACTTGTTAGATGAAATTAGAAAGTTCAAAAAGGGGATTTATCAAGTGTTAGGGGCTTTTCAGGTTGATCCAGATGGGGGGCATAGCAAAGGGATCAAGCAAGAGGATGCGCTGATATTCCATATTTTGAATAACATTGAGGGCTTGAAAGGTTCTCTTGTTAAAAGCCAAGAGGAGAAGCAGCGGCTACTTGTAGAGAGTTCTGTCTTCCTAACTTTAATCTCAGAACAACAATGTGAGGGAGTAGAATTGGAGTTGATAAAAAAAAATCTGGAGGAAGAGTTTGAGAACACGAGAGAGCAGCATGCAGAGTTGCAGAAAGATAAGCTTGAACTTCTGGAGCTGAACAACCAACTGAGTTCTGAAGTGACCAAGGGAGAGGAAAGGGAGAATACATTAAAGTCCAAATTGGAGGCTCTACTTCTTGAGATGGAAGACATGCAGAGAACGAAGTTGATGTTTCAGGAAGAAAATTCTAAAGTACTTGAGGAAAAAAGTGTGCTGCTTAAGAGTGTTTTGGAGCTCAAAGATGCAAAATCTGCTGCTGAAGCTGAAAACGGCGAAATCCTTCGTGAAGCACTGGCTCTGAAAAATCTCACTTCAGTTTATGAAAGCTTTGTCGCTGAGAAGGTCTTGGAACTAAAAGAACTAGCTGAGCATGTCCGCAATCTGCGGCATATGAACAGTGATCTCAAAGATGAGCTTGTTGTGCTAAAGGACAAGTTTGAGGTGAAAGAAGCAGAGCATGTTTATCTGAAAGAGTCAGTTGAGAGGAAGGACACATTTCTGAATGAAGCCGATGACAAAATTGATTGTTTAACTCAACAAATTGAACGTTCAGAATATCTCCTTGAGAAGAAAGAAACAGAGTTGTTAGAAATGGAGGAAAGGCTAAAGGATGCAGAGATGTTGAATGCAGAGTTTTGCAAAAATGTTGAGACCTTAAAGATGGAACAAGAAGAATCAAGTCTGGTCAACGAAAATCTAGAGAAGCAGATCCTTGAACTATCACAAGGGTGCTTGTTGCACAAAAAGGAAATTGAACAACTTACTGAAGAAAATAGAAGTTTGCTGTCAGAGATGAGATTATTACGTGATGAAGTTGAACAACACAGGGCTAGGGAGGAAACATTGAACTCAGAGCTTATGGATAAAACAAATGAATTTGCACTTTGGGAGGCTGAAGCTGCTACATTCTATTTTGATCTTCAGATTTCGTCCATAAGCGAAGCATTGTTGGAAAACAAAGTCAATGAGCTTACTGGAGTTTGCTCACGGCTTGAAAATGAAAGTTCTGCGAAAAGCTTGGAGATTGAACAGATGACTGAGAGAGTCAATCTACTGGAAACTGAAGTTGGAGGATTGAAGGGGCAGTTATCTGCATATATTCCAGTCATTAGTTCTTTGAAAGAGGATTTTGCTTCTTTAGAGCATACTGCCCTTGTTCAAATCAACAAAACTTGTGATATCGGCAATCAAGAGCAAAAGGTTAGTATTAAGTTTAAACTTGTTATTCTGCTTCTGTTTTTATACTTCTTCATTTTCCACTTGCTATAAATGAGCTTAGGCTGGTGACAAGAATTCTACTTTTTTGTCCAGGATGTAGTAATTGAGACCTGTGTTGAAGAATATAGCGATCAAAACATGCCTGAAGATAGTACTGTGATGCCAGATGGGGTTTCAGATTTGCTGAGCATGAAAGCAAGGATTAGAGCAGTTGAAAGGGCAATGTTGGAAGAAATTGAGAGACGAATCAAAGAGGAAGATCAAACCACAAAAGTAGATGCCAGAGCTCATCTGACTGAAGTGACAGAAGATTCAAGGGACTACAGAAAATTGGAGAAGGAGCTCAAGGATAACCTCAACTTATGGAGAACAAAATCTGAGAATGGATCATTGATGAAAGACATTCCTCTTGATCACATCTCTGATAATCCAGCCTCTAAGAAAAGCAGGAGAGATAATAGTGGTGGAACGGATGATCAGATGCTTGAATTATGGGAAGCTGCAGAGGAGGATGGCGACGATAATTCAATGGTTAATGAAGCAACAAAACAGAGTTCTGCTCCAGCAGAAGATATCATTTTGTACCATCCATCGGATCATTCTGGAAAATTCCAAAACACTTCTTCTGAATTGGATGTAGAAAGGGAGTTGGGTATTGACAAGCTCCAGCTGTCAAGAAGTATAAAAGAGAGAACTCAAGATGGCAAGAGGAGAAAGATATTGGAGAAGCTCAATTCAAATGCACAAAAACTAACCGTTCTTAAGATGAATGTGCTGGATTTGAAGACGAAAATGGAGGCAGTGAAGGGAATTAAGAAGGGAAATGATGCCGAATGCGACACAGTCAAGAGACAGATCGAAGATGTTGAAGGGGCTGTCCTGAAATTATCAGATACTAATGATCAGCTCATGAAGGATCTCGAAGAGAGCACCCCGTCTTTAAACAAGGTGGTGTCAGCTGAAGCAGAAAAGAGTAGACAAACCCAGAGAAAGAGAGTAGCAGAGCAGGCACGAAGAGATTCCCAAGAGATCGGACAGTTGCAGTTCGAGGTGCAGAACATCCAATATGTTATGCTGAAATTAGGTGATGAAAAGAAGAGCAAAGGGAAAAGCAGATTCTCAGGGAAAACAGTGGTGTTGTTGAGGGACTTCATTCGCAGTGGCAAGAAAAGCAGCAGCAAAAAGCACAAAAAAGGATGCTTTTGTGGATGCTCAAAGCCTTCAACAACTGAGTAAGCCAGAAAATCTAGTTTCAGTATATTGTAAGTAAGTAATTAATTAAGCATAACTAGCATATTTTAGCTAGTACATGTGTAAGCTTTATCATAAATTAAGGTGTTATTAGAGACTTTTAACTTATCATAGAAACCTGTCTCAGATATTTATCTTTTAGCTTCCTAAAGGATCCATGTTAAGTGCCATTTTTGCAAAGAAAGGAGCTTCCCTGTTATGTTATAGAGCATGCACTCTACAAGACCATATCTATCACTTTTTCTTCGGCATTATTGAGTTGTGATCATGTAACTATAAGCTTGTTTTTATGTACTCAGATAGCATCAGAGATGAATTGGAATAATGGCATTATGGCAATCATAACGACCAGCAACTAATACCCAATCCATTTAATTACCTCTTATCATAATAAACTTAAATTAGTAAAACCATTATAAAATAGGTGGATACTACCATGAAGATTTTACTATTGTCTTCATATGAAGATACTTCTTTTTTACCATTAGATGATAAAATGTATGGTTTGATTTTGATGTGTTGCAAAAGTGTTATTTTTTTTAAAGTGTGGCTAAACAAACAAAGTACACTTTTAACACAAGAATCTTCATAAAAAGATGTTTTTAGCATCTTCATTTGAGTAGTTGCCTATAAAATAAACTTAAGTTGAACTATTGTTATACATTAGAAGTAGAGTGCTATCTAATATATAATAATTACATATTAACATTGAGAACCGCTAATTATAAACTATATATATAACAACCTAAAATTATACGTAAAAATCCATCAGTTACAAGTTTTTTCAAAATTCTATCAACTTTTTATTTATTTACAGCGGGGAAAATTTGTTTTATAAAATTCTCCCCTTTAACCTGCAAATTGCTGTTGTAACTTTTAAAGAAGTTAAATTTTTTTAATTATAGGCTTTCTTGTTTTTTATAGTTGTTTGTATTTTATAGTACTTGTTATTAACTTTAAAAAAACTTAAAAGATAAAAAAATCTTATGTCTCAAGAAACATTTTTCAAAATACTCAACATGCACCTATATCATTGGATATCTCAACTATATAAGATGTTTAATTCTTGTGACAACACACAACTACAAACCTACAATGACAATAGAGAAATGATTGGAAGTTCTAAAAAATTAAAGACACGAATAGAAAAATACGTTTTAATAAATTGAGTAAAAGTATAATAAGTGTCAATTTTATAGAGTTCACCGAGACACAACATTTTTTAACTAATTTTTCTAATCATTTAACTAATTAAGTGATACTAAATTCATATATAAGAGGTCTAGTTATTTATGAATTATTTGTAATAAATTATTGTATTTTTGTTTGTTGAGTTAGGATTTTGAATATGTAGTTCTTTAAAGATTTTGTGTGTCATTTATCAAAAAATTTGGTGTCATTTCTAATAAATTGTGTCATTAACAAAAATTTTCTGTCATTTTTATCGTTAAACTAATTGCGTGATATTAAACTAAGAAAAAAAGAGATGATAATAAAAAAAATGATAAAAAACAAGAAAGAAGAGATAGTGATAATGATGATAATCATAAATTCATAATAATGATAATGAAAATAGAAAAGCAAGCTGAAAAATAACAAAAACGTCACACTTGTATATAAATTGGACTTGATTGAATTTAAATAAAAAAGATTGAATTGTATATCATTTCTAAAAAAGATATTATATGCAATAAACACACTAAAAAATTTAGTTGAAATTTTATTCTTCGCCGAACTTTACTCTTAATCTAAGAATTTTGTTATTTTTATTTATTTTATTTTAATCTAAATTTTACTTGCTTTTCGGGTGGATAAAATGGGAGAAAGCACCCCTAATACAAAATCTTGAGAACACACAGCAGATTGTCAATATCCTCACGGATAAATTATAGCATGCAATATAAACTTGCATGGGTGTAAACAATCTCCAAAATATATATCACCGAGAAAAATACGGTTTTTAGAAATGTCAAACAAAACTGGTTTCTCAGTTTTACATGGAAAGGAACCGACGTAAGTTTAAATAATATTCAGTAAAACAAAATAACACCAATTCTAAAGCAAAACTAGGGATGCATTATGAATCAATCAAGCTCCAATAACTTCAGTGGGTGCCTCTGCCATTGTTTCATCAGCAGGTCTGTCTACCTTTGCACCAACATCTTCGGAGTAGTCACCATGGACCTACAGCACCAAACATCTATATTAGCACACATTTTTTGTTCGCGATTTATCAAATAGAACTTGAACAGCAGAAAGAACAAATGGTAAAGAGCAAAATTGGTGTTATAATTGGTTATATCAAAACATGTCAAACTATCAAGGTAAAGAGCTAAATTAGTTTGGCAGCTTCATTTAGTAAACACTGGAAAATATGAATCAATCAAGATGTGAAACTATTGAACTTGTTTCATGTTGCATGTGAAGGAGGGGATTGTTGAAAGTTATTTTAAAAATACCTCCATCAGTTTTCCAAGATCAAACTTGGGAGCCTTCAAGATCTTGACTTTTCTGATAAAAACATTTTGGAGCGGATAAATACTGGATGTTGCCTTCTCGATCTCCTTTCCTATCATTTCAGGAATGAACTTGCGGACCAACTCCTTCAAATCACAGGATGTAGCCTGGTTTGTCATGATCTCTCTCATCTTCCTACGGATCTGAAAAAGATAACAGAGTAGTCTTAATTAGTAATTTAAAATATAAAACCAATCACAATATGCTAAACATATACAACTACACATAAAAATAAGAGGACTGGTGACATACCACTGTAAGAACCTAATTAACATGGTACTAAACATACCTGTCTTACTTGACTTGCTTGGGCATAGCAAGTCCTCTTGATTTGATTATATCGCCTCTTGGTGAAGCCAATGCAAAACAACCTCAACGTGTAGTTATCGGTTGTTTTGACGTCACAGTGCGCTTCAATGAGTGTTTGCCATTTTCGAACCAACGACCTCAACTTGTCAGTCGTAAAATCCATTCCCTATGAGGGGAAAATAAACTTAGTATAGTGCAAAAAAATATTACAACCCAAAATTACAGTCCAGATAAGTTTCAGCCTTCTAATCATACCCAGAAGTTGGTCAGAACATTCCTCCCTTGAACATCTTCAGCTCTCAATCTAATCTTCCTGAATGAATGGTCCTCATCCCCTTGAAGATCAGCCAATGAGACATCAAACACTCTATGTTTGAGCCCTTCGGATGCAATCTGTTATTTTAAATTAAAAATATCTAAATAAGCATCCCAATGTCTCATCGTGGTAGATCATATGAACACCAAAATCACATGCCATAATAATATGGAAATTTTTGTCAGCAACCCCTAGGAAGCTTAAGGAATCTTTCGCCCACAATAAATCAATATGAAAAAGAGAAGTCCAATCCCAACCAAGATAATCAATATTATATTTCACTACATTCAAGTTGACTCCTTTCTTTTCTCAAAAGAAAAAATCACAAGCAGAAATTAGAACATACCAAAGTAGATCCAACGCACCAATGATACAAGCATATACCTAAAGCTCAAAGATTTACCCACGAACAAACTAAAAAACTATTCTCACTTTGATGACCCATACAAATGACACAATACACAAAACAGACCGAAATTTAGATTAAAAACAAAAGTTCCACTTATTATTCAACTAAATAGTCCCAGAAATATAACAAATAAGGAAAATAGAAATGAAATGAAATTAGGCAAGACAGAAACCATTAAAATACCTTTGTCCCTTGTGTACGAGTCACAAGGGTCTTGCCAACATTCTTGACCTGGAAAACGGAAGGGGCCTTAATGTCATACCAATCCTTCTTTGCAAACGGATCAGCACTGCACACTCAAAAAAACACCAAATCAAAACAATGACCAAATTGAATCTTCATAGATACAGCAAAAGGATAGTGCAAAAATTGAATTTTTTGAAATGGTTATAGAATTGGGGGTAGGAGGAATGCTTACGCCTTCTTCTTTCCACCCTTCTTTCCCTTGGAGATCCTCTTGTTCTTGCCAACTGCCATGGATCAGTGATTTGCAGAAGTACACAGCAGCAGCTGAAGGAGTTGATTCCGCGAACAGAGAGAGAAAGCGCAAAATGGCACTCAACAGATGAAAACCCAAAACCCTAGATTTTATTATATATAGACTCTCTTTCTTTTGGGCTACGTTTCGTTTTTCTTGGCCAGGCCCAAAAGCTACAAATTTTTTTATTTTGTGTTTTTTTATTTTTTATTGTTTGTAATTTTGTATACGTCATATATCAAAATATTTTAATCTTTTTTAATATAAATTATAAAAATGATTGTTATGGACTTATGGTACTTATTTGCCTAATTTATTAAAAAAATTAAAAATTAATATTTAATTCAAAAAATATAAAAAGAAATCATTTTTAAATATTTAATATAATACTTATTTTAAAAGACAAGTTTGGTAAATTTCGTACCAAATTCAAAAATGAACAATAATATTAGTCACGAATTTATGATGTTTTCGATAATTATTCGAGTGGAATAATATTGTTTAACGCATAGAGACCTTATTCTTCGTCGAGTATGAAGAATTATATTTCTTTTAGTGTAAATTGGTAAATTCTAGGTAAGTACATAATACATAACTTTTATATGTGTTTTTCTTTTGACACATTTTAAAAATATATTTTAAAAAATTAAATAATTTTTATTTGAGGATAATTTTTTAGAGTGTCTAATATTTTTTTAGTAGTAAAAGTAAAAGTACTATAAAGACAAATTACTTAAAAACGTTTGAATCTCAAGTTCAATTTCAAAGCAACTCAATTTTAAATAACTTTCGAAACAACTAATTATATTTTAAAATTAGTCTTTAACCAATCTTTTAATTTAATAGTATTATTTAATTATTTTTTATTGAGTCAATCTCCTATTTTTTTTAAGTAAGAAAAATAAGTACATTGTTAATCAGATTTTATTTAAATTAAATTTTACATTGTTCATGATTCCAGCCGTATATAAGCAGATGAAATAGACTATTTTTTCTTTTAACCATATCTCAACTATTTTCTCTAAATTCTATAATTTTAGCAATATCTCAACTATTTTATCTGAATTTTATCATTTCAACAATATATAGACTACAGTTTATTTTTGTATATTTCTTAAGTAAGTCATTATTTTCTATATGTTTTATATAATTTTTTTTTTAAATTTGTGCATGAAATGCTGAAATACAAAATTGTAACTGATCCGTCCCCTTTAAATTGGATTATACCAATGACTCCGGAATCAGAATAATAGCAAGCATGACTTTGTCAAATTTAACGGAAGTTCAAATAACCGTCTACAAGCTACTAATATATATATATATATATAGATGACTAGTCTAGTCACAGATACGCAATACATTCACTTTTACTTTGAATTACTTTACACTCTTACTTGAACGTTGGAGTCTCTTTAGATTATCCAGATCCACACAGAAACAGTAATCATGCTGCTTCTAGAATAATTTGGTAGGTTTGATATTCATATTATTTATCTAAAACTCTATGATTTTAGTAGTCTAAATGTAAATGACATAAGATATTATTTTTCAGAACTTTAAAATCCCATAATTTCAGCCCTACAATGAAATAGGCTAGTTTATCTTCTAGCAGTATCTCAACTATTCTGTAGAAATTCTATAATTTTAACAATATCTCAGCTATTTAGTACAAAATAGTAATCATGTTACTTCTAGAATAATTTAGTAGTTCTGATACACTTCATCATCTCAAAAGCAAATGACATAAGATACTGTTTGTGAGAACTTCAAAATTCCATAATTCCACCTTTACATAAACAGATGAAATGGGCTATTTTATCTTCCAACAGTATCTCAACTATTTTGTCTAAATTCCATAATTTTAGCAATATCTCAACTATTTTGTCTGAATTTCATAATTTCAGCAGTATATAAGCTACAATTTATTTTTGTATGTTTCTTAGGTAAGTCATTTCTTTCAGTAAATTTTATATTTTTAAAAAAACTTATGCATAAAATGCTGTAAGTGCGAAATAGTAATCATATTACTTCTGGAATAATTTAGTAATTCTGATACACTCTATGATCTTAAAGACAGATGACATAAGATACTTTAGAGCTTTAAAATTCTATAATTTTAAATAGGTTATTTTGTCTTCCAGTAGTATTTCAACTATTTTGTTTAAATTTCATAATTTTAGTAATATTTGAATTATTTTGCCTAAATTTTATAATTTAAGCAGTATATAAGCTACAATTTATTTTTATATGTTTCTAGGTAAGTCATTATTTTTCAATAAATTTTATATTTTTTTTAAAAAACGTATACATATTTTTATATGTTTCTAGGTAAGTCATTATTTTTTAATAAATTTTATATTTTTTTTAAAAACGTATACATAAAATGCTGAAGTACAAATAATAACCATATTGCTTCTAGAATAATTTGGTAGTTTTGATATTTATATAATTTAAATAAATAAATTATCAAAAAAAATTTTGTTCTATTCTTTGTTTACAGTTTTTTTTGTATTTTTTCTTTTTTTATATATTATAAAAATAAACTTTTTATTTTTCTAATTTTTAGATTACTTTTAATATTAAAAATAAAAAACATAAAAAAAATACATACTAAAAAAATAGATTTTAATATATTATTAGTATAAAATAATTTTAAATATATATTTAATAACATAATGTCATGTGAATAAAAATAACTATATATTAATTATGTGAATGCTAATCTAAAAAAATTAATATAATTATATAACTGGCTAAAACATTTTACATTACGTTAAAATTAAATTCATACAAAAAGTTGTTAATCTATAACTAACTAAAACAACCAAGCCCCATAACCATCCCTAAAAAGTAAAAACGGAGTAACAAACCAAAAAAAACAAGCTAAAACAACATTGCTTCAACGATGGGGAAAAAAATTAAAATATATAGTTTTATTTCAAATGTTCACGTATGATCAAATAAGGTCAACTCTAACTAAAAATAACTATATTCACCGAGGTGAAATTCATTTTTCCAAAACAATAATCGAAAATAGCAAAATACTAAACACTTATGGTGAATGCTATGTTATTTTTAACCTGGTGTTTAAGTTAACTAACTCAAACAATAAATAAATAATATTTAATAAATTTTAAATATTTTATTTTTTATTTTTAAAACTAAGATAGGTAATTTAGGCATAGCAGTAAAAACACCATAGAATTTACAATACTTGTTTACGCCTTCACGGATACTGGTAGTATGGCGGTGGTGGTGGAGGTGGAGGAGGAGGAGGAGGTGGTGGTGGTGGAGGCGGTGGTGGAGGTGGAGGTGGAGGTGGAGGTGGTGCTGGCGGCGGCGGTGCAGTTGTTGAGCAACCAAAGGCAGCACATTGAACCGGATGTTTATAAAAAGCGGCACATTCCTGAAGGGACCGTTGCAGCGGCCTATAAGGAATACAGTTCTTGCGATCATCACTATCCGGAAGCTTCAAACACAGCGGAGATTCATCGCAGAAGTAGTTATAGGAGTACGTAAAGTTCTGCAGCCTCGGCAAGTTGCACACACTCTCGGGAATGATGCCAGACAGCATGTTATGCGCCACGTTCAACTGTTCCAACTTCTTCATCCCTTCAATTGATTCTGGTAATTCCCCAACGATCTTGTTGAAGCTCACATCGAAAACCGTTACTCTCTCCAACAACCCTATCTCACGCGGTAAACAACCCGTTATCCCGCTATTCGTAATTATGATCTCGTTCAGCGTGTCCTTCATCTTCGCCACACTCGACGGGAAACATCCCCTCAGATTGTTGTTGGCGAACACAATAACCGAGGCCGTTGAGTTTCCGAAATTCTCCGGCAAGGAGAACTGGAAGTTGTTGTTGTTGATGAAGAGCGCGTCGAGTTTGAGGTCGAAGAGGCGCGTGGGAATAGCGCCGTGGAAGTTGTTGAACCTTATGTCTAAGTATTTGAGCGAAGGGAGGCATAGAACAACTTCTGGAAAGGGGCCAGAGAGATCGTTGTTGCTGACGTCAAGCTCGAAGAGGAGTTTGAGGCCGTTGAAGGTTGTTGGGACGGAGCCACAGAAACGGTTAGAGTTGATGTGGAAGAGTGCCAGGTCAGTTAAGAGGCCAAGTTGTTGTGGTAACGAACCAGCTATGTTGCCATGGTTTAGGTCAATTCCTGCAACGGTGTATATGTGGGGGTTATCTGGTGCTGGTGCACAGTAGACTCCGGTGTAGTTGCACACGTGGGGTCCACACCAGTTGAGGGTCATGTTCTTTGGGTCTGACACTATTGAATGCTTCCATGCTTGGAGTGCTATGTAGGCTTTTGAGAGCCTCGGATTTAGTTGAGGGAGGAACCGATAAGAGCTGTGCTCTTCCTTGTATTCAAATTGGTGTGAAGGGTTGATGGATATCAGAATCAGAATGAGATGACTCAGGAAAGGGCCTAATTCTCTTTTCGGACAATGAGAGGCCATTAATTAGTTTGGTTTATATTGGAGAGAAACTTTGATTTATATATAGAGTTTGTCGTTGGAGAAAATTTTTTAGTTTGGTGGGCTGCAAATTCGCATTCGCTCCCGTAGAATTAAATAATGCGTAATTCTTTTGGTTAGACATTTAAATGAACATCTACTTATATTTTTTAGGAAATAAAAAATGTGACTTAAACATCATAATATCCTTGACTTGCTTTATATAATTAATTTCTTTATTTGATCTGTTTTATGTTCATATTGAATTGGCTATTACCTAATCACTCAAATTACAGTAATTAGGTTAGCTCTTCTACATCTCTTTGAATGCACCTATCTAGTTGGATTTTAGCATTAGGATCAGCACGGGTCGATTTGGTTCGGATTTATGGTAAAATTAGAACTGAATCAATTAAAATGCAATTCGTTTGGTTTGATTTGAATTTGTATTTTTTTGTACATGTATCCAAACCAAACCAAACCAATTAAGAACGGATTGGTTCGGTTCGGGTAATTGGGTACCCGATAACTTTGAAATTCATAAAAAGAAAACAAATTTTTATCTTAAAAATTCAATAAATACAATAAACATGTAACATCAATAGAAATAATCCAAATATGTTAAACACCAAATACATTAAAAACTAAACTCATTAAAATCCAAACATATTAACAATGAATAATCATTGTCTAATGGAAAAGCCATATATGTATTTTTTATTTTTTTATTAATTAATATATGATCGGATTTGCGGGTTGGTTCGGGTTGTGCACCTCCAAAATCGAAACCCGAACCAATCACTAACAAAATCCATCGATTTGGTTCGGATTGAACTCGATTACCCGTTGATTTCAGAACCAATTTAATTGGTTCGGGTTCGAGTTCGGATTGATAGTCGGGTACTCGCTATCCGTGCTCACCCCAATTTAGCATCAACTTTCCTATAAATGGCCTTAGTTTTTGGCACATACTTTGGCTTTTCTGCTACTTTGCTCTGCCTTTTTGGCGCACATACTTTCGTACGTACTCACGCAAAAATTGGATAGCGCTCGCAACTATACATAATTATGAATATATATTATAATACTATAATCTCAATTTAAGATTATTCTAGAGTGTGAATGTATTACTCGTTTCTTTCTTCTTATTCTGTGTACTATTTTATGTTCTTTTGTAGTTTTATTACAACTTAGCATGAACTGTCAAGCATTGTAAACGATTAATGGGAATGCTCATGTTGGGTTCTTGTAGATGGCTGTAAGAAAAATTGGTCGCTGATCTCACCAAAAACACGGTTTTTTACCATACTTGGTGTTTTTTATGTAAGCAATTTTGCTTTTTATTCCCTTTGACTATAAATTAAACTAGCAATTATCATATTGACTTTCATGTTTTATTCTTCGTTTCTTTCTATTGACCGAGTAAATGGCCATAATCATTGTTTTCATGTTAACACCCTTCATTGTTCAATATTTTGGATAAATTTTGCGATCAATTAACACCCATCATTGTTCAATTACATACGTCCCTTTTGTGCAAGTATCTTTCAGTCGTTTCATTTTCTTCGTCTATTAACAAAATTAAATTATAGTAGCGCCTGCTGATATATACTAGTTAGTTGCCTAGTTGTTATATCAGTTTATGTATTAATGCAAGTGGCATTAATAAAAGTGTCATTATAACTAAAATTTGTTTATAATTCAGTTTCTTTCAGAATCACAGTGTATGAAACCAGGTCTTCAAATTGAGCTAAGCCAAAGACGGTAGAGTAGGTGAGATTAAGGGGAGGATCAAACTTAGCTACAGGGTCTATTCAAGTATGCTTGAAATTTAAGATAAAAAATAAAAAGGACATAAATGAAAATCTTTTTTTAAGGCAGGTGATCAATATCTTGTGATTTGAAACCTGTAACTAATTTAATCCCACTTGTAGAGGAAACTTATCATAAGGGACAGAGAGCCAATCAAAGTCAAGCACAGCAACTCAGGTTTTCACTTTTGGATTGTTTTATATAATTTTTTTATTAATAAGTGTTTTATTATAGAAAAATAATTTTTGTCTACATTTCTTCTTTTTCCAATTTACCTTTTGTTTTTAAAATTTACATAAATATGTTGTTTAGATTCATTAATTGATTTATAATGAATTTGTTTTGGAGTGAACAAAAGTATAGATCAGCGGCTCAAATATCTAAAAAAAGCACTTTAACACTTAATTAATAAGTTACATTAAAGAGTATTATTTCACTATTCTTTGGAAAAAAAACATATATGTGGAGCTAGTTTAGTTCTTTTAGTTTTTATAAGGTATTTTGTAGAGATTGAGAGACTGAATCTGAGATTCAGTATTATGTTTGTTGGTTCAGAGATTGATACTAAAATTTTTGTTTCTGTCTCTAAAATTTCTGTATTTCAGTACCTCTAAAAAGTAGGGACAGACGGGACTAAAATTTTAGAGATAGAAACTGAAACTTTAATAACATTTTATACCTAAAATATTCTCATTTCAATTAATTAATTTCAATTTTATTATTTGTACAAATTAAATTAGAGTTTCATTCTTGTTTCAATTTTTGTCTCCCACTTTGCACCAAACAGAATACTGAAATTTATTTCAATCTCTGTCTCTTTAATCTCTGTCTCTCAGTCTCAATCTTTTCGTCTATATCTCTCCACCAAACCCTAGAGACATTTCATCATCCTATTCAAAGGTCCTTTTTTTTTAATATCAGTATTAGAATATTATCGTTGAATTTTCTGATTTATGATGAGATTGGTAGATAGATGATTAATCTGAGAAGAAAATATATTTAATATTATTGAAAAATATGAAAATGTTATCTATTTTAATTTACAATGAAAGCCTTATTTAATTATTTTTATATTCAAGACTCGTTAACCAAATCATAGTTAATTAGGAAAGAAAGGGGGAACATTATGCTTGAAGCTTAGAAGATAAAGATAAACACCAAACTTAGAAGAAAAAGATAAACACTAAGAGCAAATATTTAATGAATATCGTTAATTATACAAGAGAAAACAAGAAACGTCAGATTAAATCCATCACCCTCAAATTAAATAATCTTCTTGTGAGAGTGTATGATTGTGAAAAAAAAAAGTCAAAATAATGTATAAAAAATGTTAGAAGATCAATAAAATTTATTATTTATAACCAATAATTAATTATGAATGTTTAGTATATTATTAAATTATTAAATTAAAAAAATTAATTAATAACTAAAAATAATAATAAAAAACAATAAATTGTGCTGGCTCTTGACGAACATTATTATATGAAAAAGTATGGGGAGTCAATGGAATATTTGTACAATGTGTACAATGGAGATTTAGGAAATATTAGAGATATAACCATTAGTGCTACCTTTTCCTATCAGTTGAAGCTTTTGGGATGATTGGTATCATGACATGGTATTAGAACTCTAGATCCGAAATGTCAAAAGTTCGATATTTGATGAACTCGAAAATCAGTTTAAGTTTAACTATGCTATTGTTTAGTGAAACTTAGGGTAACCATGATAATGCTTATGTATGTATATAGTTTGGAACAAGCACGAAAAAAGTACAAGGGCGTCAACGAGAAAACGAGGCTAGTATAATAGTACTTTTGGTTTTCTAGAATGTCGTTTGCTGGAGTCAAAGCACCATAACCAAACTACTTAACTAGACTAAGTAAAAGTAATTAAAACACAGAACACACACATGATGTCAGCAATATATACATCTTTAAATAAGTTTCCTTTTAATAGAAATATCAATGTGTCGCTCCTAACCATTGACAAATGAAATTAAATAATTTTATAAAATCATGGATGTTGGAAAGGGTATATATGAAGGTTCGTGGCAGATTGATATTGATATGTGTGTTTGTTGAGTGCAATAAGGTTGTCGTTGTCTGAGTTGGAGAAAATTAAAGCGTAAAGAAGGTTGGAAAAATGAAAACTCGGCTGGGAAGTGAATCAAGTAAAAATAGGACTATAATTAATTGGTTTGATTTTTCACACATTTATCATGGTACGAGAAACTTTCAATGTCAAATGAATTGTCAAAATCTATAAAATAAGTGTAAACTACTGTTTATTACGCTTTGATTTGTTGTTTAACTTTTTAATATTCGATAAATTCTCCTTTTCTGGCTAGGGAGGGTTTGAAATCTGCATGTATAAGCTTAGCGTTTACCCTCTATCATGTATTTATTTAGGTGGAAACTCAGGTGCAGTTGACTTCACGTGAAGTTGATATCTGAGAACCGTTAGATGATTTGACTGATTTGACTAAATTTTCATCTAATCTAACGACTCTGAAGTATCAACTTTGTCGACTTCACCTGAGTTTTCACCGTTCATTTAACTATGTAATGTAAACCTTGCCACGCTGTAATTATGATTGCAATATGCCGTTTGTTTATGTCAAATGGTTGCATGTTGAGAATTTTTCAAGGAATACTGTATACTTAAATAGTTAACTTAATCAGAATACTCCATAAGAGTGTTGAGAATTTCGGATTATGTTTGTTTAATCAATGCCCTATTATATGACAGATAAGGGGTCTGCATTTGAGACATTGACTCAAAATAGCTTCCAGGAAAATAATAAAATATATTCCATCTGTTTCTACCACATCGATATTAAACATGTTATTTATACACTAAAATTAATTTTTTATTTTAATTATTAATATAAAATATATATTAAAAATAAATTAAATAATATATATTTATTCACAAATATATAATAATTATTTTTTTTTACACATAACATTTTTTCATCATTATAGTCATAAAAATGTTATCCTAAATCACATGTTATTTAGATTAGATGCATGTCCATAACATAGTAAATAAGAAAAACGGTCTAAAAAGATACACTAAGGTGCCTGTTAGTTCAATTTTTTTTATAAATTAAATATATATAATAATAATAAATATAAAGTTAATTAAGATGCCAAATATCCTATATTCTAATTAAAAGATTTTGGAGGTGAGTCTTTGAAATAACAAAAATATATATATTTTTATAAATTTAATTATTCTTTTAGTCTTTATAATTTTACAAAATTTCTAATTAAATATATATAATTGAGTCTCTATACTACTTTTAATTTTGTAATTATGTTCTTTCTGTATAAAAAATATTTAAATTAATGAAATATTTCTCCTAAAAAATATGTAGTTAAAGATCTAATTAGACTCTCAATTGTAGATACCTTCAATTTGTGAAAAATATGTTCTATTAATTCTAATATTTTTTACAAATGGTGAACTCTATTTAATGATTTGCAGTATGTACAAGACAAGATTTGAACCTCCACGCTTGTTTAAACAAACTAGTGAGTTAACCACTAGATTAACCAAATTTAATTGGGCTATCTGGCTATCCCTTTTTTTTGGTATTTTGACGGGCTTGATAACCCAATCTCTTTGTATTAACTGACTAATGCTTTCTATGATTGCTTCCTGGTGATTGCCCCTTTCTTCTCTGTTGCTAAGAATTTGGAATGCTGCTTTGGAATAAGTTTTTAGAATGATTTTTTGTGTAATGGATAATGGATAACAAATAATATTCTTATCTTTTGTGGTAATGGGCTTATGAAGCCCTACAAATCTGATTTTAGACCACCTTGTAGTTTGAAATGAACTATGTAATGGGCTAAAGCGTAAAGTTCTCAAATCTGATTCATAGCCCATAGTACATAGTATTTTAACAATTGGAAAACAGGCAGTGAATGTAAATGCAGCTTCAACAAGTGACTGAGTGAGGATAGGAGGGAGTTATGGAAATGAATGTTCCTCTAAAGGTGAAGATGTTTATTTGGAAAGCCTCACATAATTTAGTCTTAGTAAACTTGAATCTATTTAGGGAATACATCGCTTGTTAAAAACTTATACACAGTCCACAAAACCGTTACAATGAATTCTTACAAAGTAAGACACAGGAAGAAAGTCTACAAAGTAGAAGAAGAGGAACACTCAGCAAAGTTGCACTATCACTACCTATCTCCATGATGCTGCATCCAAATCAAAAGATCACAATTAAAACATGTTCACACATTATATGGATCTAATTTAATTTCAAAGAGGTAGTACTTACATGATATGCAACAAGGGATCTGCAGTAATTAGTGTTTGTGAGGACTGTACTTGTTGATCCACACTCACTGTCCTTGAGTGAAACTGAGGACCTATCAAGCTTGATTGCTGACCATGGATTAGTGGCACCAACATGTGAAGATGACCTCTGCATCCTCACAGGCCTTGGCACATTCCTTCCTTCCACAGAAGCTCTTCGCCGGCTCAGCTGCCTCTCGAATGAATCAGGCCTTTGCTTTGGTGCACTATGTGATCTCACTTTGGCCCTTGATGATTCCGTGTTGGCCATGTAATTTGGAAACAAAGGGTAGTCATAGGACATCACCTCAGCATAGCCTGGCCTAGGGAAGGAGAAGGGATGCTTCGAATCGTCAACTCCAGACGCGGCCGAGTAGCATTGAGGGCTGCTCTGTGCTGTGCTGAAGCAGTCCTCAAAGTGTCCACTACATGCTCTTGGACTAAACTCTGTTAAGGCTGATGGAGCTGGTGATACCTTCAAGTTTTCTTCTTTTGAATAATATGCTGGAAATTTATGCACACTGCTGCTTCTGCTTCTAGAGTTTCCTTTTGATTCACAGACATCCATCTCCACAATCTTGATGTTCTCTTCCATGCCTCTCTCCATTTCCTATATCCACAAATCAAGAACCAATTTTATTGGTGATGAAAACAAACAACTCTTCTCTTCAATGCTGCAAATCTAAGTTGAAAATTTCAACCATTATGTCATGGAACTTACATTATACACTTGAGCATATAAATCTTCCTCTGTAGTGTTTCTGAAACTTGATTGCTTCTGATAAGACTTCCCTTCTGATGATGCAATTCGGATCCTCTGAGCACGAGCTCTAGCCTGTGCTGTCACCAAAGCCTGCATGCATCTCAGTGTTGCCTTGGCCTGTTTTCTCACCAAGTGACCCCTTACCAGAGCCTGCAACTTCACTAGTCCTCTGAGAGCACACAATGCTTTTCTTGCCTGTCACATAAATAAACATTACAAAGATATTCATATGAAAATGAAAGAGAAAATAAACAAGCTTCCTTGGAAGCTACCTACCAAGTAGGACCTAAAGACAGATTGAATTTTGATGGCTGCAGCCTCTTCAGCTGTTCCATTGGAACCAGAAGCCAAGCGGATCACAGCAGCCGCAGCCTGAGCTGCAGCCACTGCCGCGTCAGCTGCTGCCTCCGTGGCAGCAGCCACAGCCATGGCATGCTTCTTCTGCTCGTCATCCAGAGGAATATCTGTGGTGGCAGCAGCTTGTGGTGTCTGTGAAGCAGTGACATTTGATTCTGCAAAGTTCAATTCCTTGGAAGGTGTTGTTGGTGTGGATGTGGATGTGGCAGATGATCTTCTAAAGCTCCATCTCCTTTTCTCCTTTGGGGTTGTGGAATTTGGAGTGGTTGGATTTTCTGTTCCATTTGAAGAATTCAGACTTGTTGCATTACCACCACATTTGTCCTTCACCTTCTCCTTTTCCCTTTCTTTCTTCCCTGTCAAGAAGTTTCTAAGCCATTTCCCTGCCTTCCCCATCTCTATCAAAAACTTAGAAAGCTGAAGTTGATTGTTGCAACAACTTAGTGGAAGAAGACAGTAACAAAATCATTTGTAGATAGATCTCTTCATATGTCTAATAATAAGTTGCTTTCAATACTATAGTCATATATGGCCCCTCCCTTTTTTCTTATAATTCAATCTTGGCTATCTTCACATTCATTAAAAGTGGAAAATTATTACATTGAGAATGACACATATTATCACTAATAAGAGACTTTTAAATATAATATAAAAAACTACCTAGTAATTGTGATTCAGTAATACTAAATATTCTTTGAAATATATGGTCCCCTCACTGAGAATAGCATAAGGTTCTTTGACAGCCTAAACTAACTGTTTCATCTCATCATTTTTTTCGGTACAAGCTACCCTTTTTTATTCTTATGTTTGGATCAATGCCATGTAACTTAAAATGCTTGCTTGTGTGTGTAAAATCTAAGAAGAAACTAATAGGAAACTCTTCTTCTGGAGCACTAATGGGATTAGATTCTTTACCCTCTAAACTGAAAAAGAATCGAGTCCCCACAGGTAAGGCCACTAAACAAAGGGTGTTATGGTGATTTCAGTTGTCGGTTAATAAGGAATAATGGGTTGGAGATTGGATCAGAAAGCATGTGAAAATAGGGGAAGAACATGCAGCATCCGTGTAAAATACTCATATTATGGCTTGGCTTGAAGTGAGGGTCCATGTAGGGACCTTAGAACTATTGAAAATTAGAAGACCTTAGTGGGGACACTAAATAAGTGATTGAGTGAGGGTCCTTAGGATCTGCATGTGCCCATCCTATCCATGCACCCTAACACTCTAATGTGCCAAGTATTAATACTAGTGATGGGGATTAAAATATTTGGTTACTTACCCCTTTTTTTCCTATAATTCTATGACCAAAGGGCTAGGTAGATTCAAGTACTTTTGTGCTACATGTTCAAAATTTACAATAATTGCTCAATAAGTTGCATGCAAATAATGTACACCAACCTAAGGTCAATTATCAGAAGGGACCAAGTGGTAGCTTATAAAGGGATATCAAATTAATAAGGTTAGGCCCCTTGCTATATCCATCATAGACTAGTGATTTTTATTGTTTATTTTCAAAGATGAATTTTGTTAAGCAAAAACATCTAGTTGGCATTCACATGGCATGTTTATATGCTTCCCATTTGACTAGGTGTTTTGCAGGAGGAAACAACGCATTGGGATTTGGCCTATTTCCTCCACTAATTCTATCCTTGTTCTCTTAACCAACTTATATTAGTTGATATATTATGCTTAACCAAATTGGCAAATTCCCCTGTGGTCCTTTCTAGCTACCCCAACTCCTAATAAGTTATAATCAAGGTATTCCCTTGAAACAGAAATGATGTTTTTATTACTCTTTAAAAGACATCTATTAAGCACTGAGAGTAAGTTCAACCTCTCTCTCAACTAACACTTAAATAATACTTTATAAGATGCTTGTAAATTCGAACATAATGACTATGGCTAAATCAAGGTTAATAGATTAGACTACAGAGCAGCATCAGTAACAGCTACAAATATGAACCATCCTGGAGCCCTTAATGTAATTGAATATCATATATCAATAATTTATAAGATGATGGACGAAACATAAAACAAAAGCACAATAATTTGATTCCTGATAAGTCTTTTATTGAAGGCTGTCCTCTTATGGTTTAAATAGTAATCAATAATGATTCACCGAATCCAATACAAAATCATAAAGTGAGACACTTGATCATAGGATAGAAGTCATGCATTTTCTTGGAAACTTCTTGTATTATCTAGTGTTATTGAAAACCAATTTAAAGTTTAGTTTTCAGAATTTAATTAATCTGATCTCTGATGCAGAAAATCTCCATCACCTTGCTACTTATTAGGGGTGAGCACGGGTAGCGAGTATCCGATTACCTGTTCGAATCCGAATCCGAACCAATTAAATTGATTCTAGAACCAACGGGTAATCGGGTTCAACCCGAACCAAACCGATGATCTTTGTTAGTGATTGGTTCGGGTATCGATTCTGGGGGTGTAGAACCCGAATCAACCCACGAACTCGATCATATATTAATTAAATAAAAAAATAAAAAAAATATATATGACTTTTCTATTAGACAAAGATTATTCACTGTTAATATATTTGGATTTTAATGAGTTTAGTTTTTAATGTATTTAGTGTTTAACATGTTTGAATTATTTCTATTGATGTTACATGTTTATTTTACTTGTTGAATTTTTAAGATAAAAATTTGGTTTTTTTAAATGAATTTCAAAGTCATCGGGTACCCAATTACCCGAACCGAACCAATCAATTTTTAATCGGTTTAGTTTGATTTGGATACATATATAAAAAAACATAAATTCGAACCAAACCGAACCTATTATATTTTGATTGGTTCGATTCTAAGTTTACCATGAACCCAAACCAAACCGACTCGTACTCATTTCTACTACTTATACAATTTTCATAAGTTTCAATATTTCTCCTCTCACAGACTATTTTTAAAGTTGAATTAGATTTATTCAAATTTAGTATAGTATTAGAAACTATATTGTAATTATTAATAAACTACTAATAGATGACAAATGTTTAATCATGAGCATGAGAAAATGGTATTAGAGTCCCACGTGGAACTCGATTTCACATGTGAAAATATATAGTCTAAATCGATTCAGTGACATTCTATTCTTCAGCACGTAATGCTACAAAAGGCAAAGAAGAACTCAAGTTTATTAAGAATATATAAGTGCTGTTCACATGGTTTCGTTTCATTAAAAATAAAAAAATAATGCATGTGAGATAGTGTTTTAAACTCTTAATTAATGACAGATTCTTATAACCTTTTGGAAACATTTCAGGTGCACCGGGAGTACCGGTGCTCCAATTGTTTTAACCGTTGATCTAAATTATAAAAAATATATATAATATATATTAATTGAAATCAACTATTAAAACAACTGGTGCACCGGTACTCTCCGGTGCACTTGAAATGTTTCCTAACCTTTTTATGTCCAATGTAGTAGCAGTGGCAGCACATGCAATGCTTCATTTGTTCTTTCTTCTGATTGCTTTTCTCTCATCAAAGAGAGAACTCACCAGTAATGTGCATGGATGCAACGCCACATGACTCTCTCTGCTCCCTACCTATAGGCTACGGTGTTCCCTCACAATTCACAAGCAATGAAACTTTGTATCCTGTGAATGTGTACGTGCTTGCATGCATAGAAGCAGTATTATCAAGACTTTCTATACTTACCTAACTCAATTCTAAAAATTAATTCTAATGGTGACCGTTGTTACACACTTATATATTACCTAGAAGCTATTTCTGTGTAAGGAAAACACAAAGATAAGAGGATAGAAACTAAGAGACAGAGACGGAGATTAAATTAAGTTTTTATAGGAAAAGTATAGGTAACCAACAACATTTTTGAACAATGTGTGAACAATGTGAATTAATAGGATTAAAAGAATAAATTAATCTTAAATTTAATTAGTAGCATTAAATTAGGATGTGGTGTATTTTTATTTGATTGGTGGTTGTTCATTTTGTTCAAAATGGTCATTATTTACCTAGCACTCTCCGTTTTTATATTATATTTGGTATAAAATATACATGATTGAAATATGTCTCAAAATCATGTTTAATTTAACATAAATATAAAGTTTGAGGGGTAGATTTGAAATTTTAAAAATCAAATGAAAATATTTTTAAAAAGAAATATTATTAAAATTTCAGTCTTCTTCCTTTTCTGTGTTTCTATTTTTTTGAGGTACTAAAGAGACAAAAATTTTATATCTCAACTAAAATTTTAGTTCCAATCTCAATTACCAAACACAATATTTAATTCCAGTCAATCTCCTAGTCTCAGTCTCAAAAAGCATACAAGGGACGTAAAACTTATAATACAGTCTCTTCATGTCCAAAAATAACAATCTGAAGTATAAACATTTGGAGGTGAAATTAGTGGTCCAACAATATTGGATCAAATAAAATGTAATACTATATTAAAATTAAAATTGAGTAAATCTAACTTAACTTCAAAAGCTAGAAGTCATATTATTGAAAAATATAGGACTTATAATAATCTTCCTATCTTAAAAAAAGAAAGCAAGTAAAACTAACACTGGTATATTTTGCGGTGCATGAATGGTGTTAAATCTATGTAGTTGCATGGTCAAAGTGGCTTAATTAGCTAAAAAGGAACACTAATCCATATGCAGATAAGCCCCATTCAAAGTCCACCAACGTATCGATGACCAGAGGCTACCGAACTCTGATGGCCCAGTGAAAAACAGACTTCATTTTTCAAAGATTCAGAGCAACTACATTGGCGGCCTACATATGACTCTGTCTGATTTTCATACAACTAGTAACTCTCAGATAAGAAAACTAATGGCTTCAATCAACCAATATTTCAAGCTATTTCTCTACAATGAATTGCAGCTTTCATAGAGGGTTTCATATTGCTTTTTCTGGAATTAGAATGGACATATCTTGGACAAGCAAAGAACTATCTTAAACCTTTTAAATAAAATTGTTTTCACTTGCATTTTGAATGTAAAGAAATTTGAGATTTTGTAGTAGAACTTACACTAAACAAAGAAAGCTTACAATTAATAATTCTTGTTCTGAGATGTACTTTTGAAGAAGATTATATTACATAATACAATAATTATGTTTGTGTTCATAGCTTGGTATATATAAATCTAAATAACCCAACTTATCAAAAGATAATCCCACCATAACCTTTGTCCAAAAATGTTATATGATCAAGACATATATACAAGGGGTAGCAAGAATATCTAAAAACTTATCATCATAAGCAAAATCGTACATGGACACACTTCACTGTGGTCCTTGTGTGAGTCTCTGCACCTCATTGTGGTCACCAAGAGTTTCAATGAGAAGAGGTGGAGCATACTGGGCTAGCCCTTGGTGCTCTTCAGAATCTTGGCAGAATGAGAGAACAATTGTTTCAATTGACATCTCCACAACTGCGAAAAAAAGAGTTGCAACAATGTACCCAAGAGCCCAGCATACCTGCATTAAACAAAATGAAAAGCAAAGTGTGTGAAAATCACATTAAATTATATAAGACTTCTCTGTTAGCAACTACTTTCCAGCTCTTGGTCCTTCTAGGTAGCAACTTATCCTGAATTACCATCTTTTAAGCTTTTGCTAAATGATTTTCCATCTACTCACTTAACTATATTTTAGAAAACATACCACAACAGGCAAGAGTGGAGATGATATCTTGTTATGAGCAGAGCTGTACTTGTGTGTATCTAACATGAGGAATGCAAACAAAGCACTTGCAAGGCTGACACATAGTTTTCCAAGGAACAAGATAACATCTCCAATCACGTTAAGACGCCCGATCTTTAGGATGTTATTCATGATCAACTCTGTTGCAATAGATGAAGCACTAAAGAAGCTTTTGCCTGTAATAGCAATCTGCAGAATGCAAGAAAATACTTTAAGTTGAAATTATATTCTAAGCATAAAATTAAGAAACAATCTAGTGAAGCCAGCTTCATTGGAAACATTTTAATGATACAATTAATATGCAAAATTTTCTCTATTAAGGTTGATGATACCACAAATAAAGTGACAAAATTTACCATGATGTAAGCGTTTCGGTTTACTGATTTGATGGTCCACTCAATACACCTGAGAAAACATCTAGAAGATTGGTATGCAGCCTTCCCTATCCAGTTGTCAGGCCAATGATCAGAGACTTTTATTTTGCGACGAATGGATTCAAGCAGAAATCGGATTGATTCTACAAATGACACAATCAGAGAGCCAAGGGCGACAGACCCAAGACTGTAACGCATAAGCCTCTTCATGGAGGAAAAGACTGTAAGAAATGGAATTTCTTGCTGCATTGAAAAATATTAATTATATCAATAACATGTAAATAGGAATTTTGTAAATATCATAACCAAAGTGCTAAAACTAATCCATTCAAATTAACCAAACAAACAAGCTATAGTTGTTTGCAAATTTGAACTGCACTCTAATACTAATATCATGTAGCTGCAAGTTCGTCTCGACCCAAGTACAATGACAATCTAGATAAACCAATCCTTAACCATGCTACACCGACTACTACTACAAATCAGTAACCATTTCTGAGCAAATTGCAAATTATGGTCTTGTTAGGCTTGGACAATACATGTTCAGTATAATAACATTTTTAGTTATTTTGCTTGCAAGAAACCATTATCTTATCCATCGAATATTCAATTAGGATAAGGCATTGTGACTTACAGATGTTTCACCTCGGGCCCAGTAATAAGAGGCAATAGATCCAGCAATTACTGTAGAGGAACATGCTGTGAAAAATTGTGTAACCCAATAACACCCAAATAGGTGAAAAAGGATTGCAACTCCAATATGTGGTGTATAATGAATGCTATATCCACAACAGCGATCACAGTTCACCCGTTTAGCCACAAGATCATATGTGCAGCAGTTAGCGTTGCAGTTATTCTGAACAATCTGGCCAGAGCTGAACAAATGTAGAGCAGCTGAAATCCAGAACATGTAAAACACTGCCAAGATAGCATATGGTACGATTGGGAAAATAATGAGAGCTTGAACTTCTCCAATGACTTTTGCAGCAACCTGTGAGCAAGATTTGCCAAAAATCAATTAAACTGATTGACTAGGATAGTGGAAATACTGCTGCACTGTCATCTCTGACTCTAGTGTTAAACAGACAGACATATTGCTATCAGATATCAACTTAGCAAACAAAACTAGACAAATTATAGTAACTGCATATCGTAAAGCAATTCTTGCCTTCAGGACAGATGTTGCCATAAGGATGCGTCGAACAATAGCAATTGATGTAAGAATTGCAACAGCCATGATAAAGGTCATAAGTATAGCGATAGCACGTAGATGAGTTACTTCCTAAAAAGCAAAATATTGCCATCAGACATATGTAAAGTCAATAATCAAAATCAACATCACAGATCAAAACATGTGTGTGTATATATAAAAGAAAAAAGACATGGAGAAGGACGGGGTTTCAAATATGATGGTACTTACCCTCCCAAATACGTTAGTATAAGCATCATGCTCACCAATGATAGGAGAAATAGCATCATTTCCAATCCATCCAGCTAAACGTGAGGAAGAAAACCAACTCAGTATTTTGTTTATGATTTTTTCCAACAGATAGATACAGATAATTAATTCATGGCTATATATTCAAAACAGAAATATAAGCAAAATTGGTTTCAAATATAAAAAATGTATATTTCTCTGAAAAAACAGATATTTTGTTCAAGAAATACTGAAATAGCCAAACAGAGATCCCACCTTTAAGGTAATAGAACATTGTGACTGATATTATTAGAACATTAAAGAGAACCACTGTAATCCATGGCATTGCAGCAACAAAATGCCGAATCAACATCAGCCAAATCACAGACAGAAAAAGAGGCAAAATTCCTCCACAAACAATCAGCACAGGCCATGCCTTCCCCATATCAGCCATGTATCTCTGCACACACAAAGAATTACAAGTTGACATTCTACAGTACATAACATGATAATAGTCATAATACACATGCATATCTACAAGCATCCACAAATTCAATTCCTAACAATATAACTCTTACATGTCAGCCGATAAATCATACTAATGCATCTATTGCGCATGGTGGTAACATAGGACACACTCTACAATACACACAAAATTGCTAGAAGTCTGATGTAAGTGGTATACAACTATACTTTCCCTGTAAAAATTGCAATCGAAATACTAATAAGAATAGTAGGAAGTGAAAATTCCTAACCTTCAAGACAGCTGACCGAGAATTAATGGATTTGTGAATTGATTTATCAATAACAATGTTTTCATTTATGCTGACTCCACCCATCTGCTGCCAATGCTTCAAAGAAGTATTTGACGGTCGAGCAATAAACTGGCAACTCCAGTAAACTAGGCACAAAATATGTTTTGAGAACCATTAGTTTGAAAATTCTAAATCTATACATCCTCCCCCACTTCTCCACTCCCAACAATTTTTTTCTAAAGAAAGCAAGAACTTTAAAAACAAAGCAATAATAGGGAAAAAAAAAAGAGAGCAAATTCCTCATACAAGAACCATACCCTGCAGCTAAGTCAAGAATTTGAAGTAACACTTCCATACAACCACTTTGGTAAGTATAAAACAAGAACGGTCTTAAACAAAAGTTTGCTCACCATTTACACTAGGAAATATGACAGGATAGCATGGACCTTGAAGTTGAAGAGAGGAGTTTCTCATTTCAGGTGTAAGAAACTCAAAGTAATCATAGTTCCTATTAATCCAGTCTTTCATGGAAAGACGAATATCTCCATCAGGATAATCACACACCCAATTTAGAGAATCATCAGAAGGTATAGGGCACTCAGACAAGCATATAGTGCGTGCATCAACCAGCTTAAATTGGCTATCCTTCAATCCACTCTGATAAACCTGATTAGGATTTTGCCAATATCTAAGCTCCAACTTACTAAGGTTAGGATCTGAATGCTTGTCCCCACACACATTGCCTTTGTAATCCACTCCATAAGTAAGCCTAGCAAACCACAGTGGCAAGTGATCATAAGTTGCACATTGATACCAACAAAAAAAGAGAATAAAACTATGGACTTCAAGCAGCTATACATTCAAGTCCCACTTCTTACTTATAAGTTCCCAAGTAAGCATACAATTACAAAATCAAATTGCATAATTAACACACACATTGTCTTGTATTTGAAGCATGCTAAGCTAAAAATTATTTTAAATAATAAAAAATAGTAAAGTGAAAACACCATGGATTGCTATAAGATAATCCCAGTGAGAAACAGTCAAAGTTCACATTCAAAATCTCAACTTGTCAACAGCATAAAATCCACTTTACAGCTTAACACAAAGCTAAATTAGATAAAGCTGGAAACTTTGACATTATTCTTACCTGAGAGGGTTCCCTTGGTTGAAACCAAAGCTGGAGTTAACAATCATTGCTATCCAAAATGCAATGAAGATGAAAAGAACAGTTATGTCTCTGCATTTCCTGTTGTGGCTAATGATTGCACCCATTTGAGTGACTCCATCACTTGATGGGTATCTTCCTATTACTGCACCCAAAGGACCCCTCATTTTTTTTTCTTCTCAAGCTTTGTTTCTATATCAAGCTACAAACTTTGCTTCGATTTAGCATACAATGGACTCAAGGACAGAGGTGTGTGTTGCAGAAGGATGAAGAAGGAGCGGAGCGGAGCAGAGCAGAACAGAGCAGAGTATGAAACCAGTGTGAAGAAGCAAGTGGGTTTTAGATTTGCTTTATTAATAAAATAAAAGTTTCCTAAAAATATTTATTAAAGATATAAATTTAAGAGATTTTTATAGAAAAAATAAATATTTATATATTTACTATCATTAAAAATATTAAAATATCATCTATCTAATAATTCTTTTATTTATACAAGTAACTATTGATAAAACCATAAAATATTAAATAAAGCATTCTTTGATATTAAGACATAGATCTTCATTCTTCACATCCTAGTTGGGATGTTATTTATTTAGAGAAAGTATAAAGGATTTTAATTTGAGTCGCAAAGGCGGCTATTGATTAGAATACGTTAAAAATTAAGAATTTTCATGATCACTTGCAAGTTGCAAGACATACATAATTATTTATTAGGAATGTTAATGGTTAATATTTTTAGTGAAAAACAATTATAAATATTAATTACTTAATATATTTTTTCTTATTAATTTATTTTTGTAAGAATCCATGTTTTGCGGCTTGTCAAAGAATGTGTCACTTTGGCTTAAGCTACTTTTGCTTTTGCCTGCCTTTTTCTTTTACTTTTAGTATTCGTGACTTACATAAAGATGTTTAAACGTCTTTTTTAAAAATATTTTTTAATAATTAAAATTTAATATATATAATCAATTAAATTTTTTACTCTTCAACTATTGAAACATGATTGACAATATATTTTAACAATAAAAGGAAATGCTAAAAAACCAATTTTTGATTAAGAAATAGAAAAATAATTAATATTAACTTAAATATAAAATAAATAAAAAAAATGGCAATAACCTAGTAAGTTTTCCAGAGAGAAAAGAAGTTGATTCTCATTTGAGAGAGTCCAATACTACAACGCAACTCTTTACTCTTCATATATAGATGAGACAAGAAGTCCATTATTACGAGAACCACATGCTACATACATTACCCGCCACATATAACACCCATAATATTATGTGTATATTAAAATTAATCATTAAAATTAACTATTATTATTATTATAAAATATATATTAAAATATAATTATTAAATTATTCTTTTATTTTAATTCATGACAATAATAAAGAAGTCTTATGACTCATAAATTTAACTCGAATATATAAATTCAGTTATAATTTTAGTTTTTATTATCTTATTTTTATTTATCTTTATCTTATCTTTTTATTTGTTTTTATCTTTTATAGGTTAATTCTCTATATATATTTAGTTTTATCTTTATAGTTTACAATTTCAATCAATCAACAATCAATAAAATTTCTTTATCTTTTTTTTTTCTTTTTTTATTCTTTCATAATTTTATTATCTTTACATGCTCTTTATATTCTTTCCATTTTATTAAATATATTAATAGCTAATTTTATTAATTAATTTTAATGTATAAATAATATTTTTATATATATCCCAAAATGTCACATAATTAAAGCAGTAAATTAAAATTCCTTTGGCAAATTCTGTGACAGGCAATGAGCCAAATTCCTTGAGCCAATATTTTAGCTGTCATATTGCACTTGAATAGCAGTACTGTATAACAGTAATGAGTGCATCAAATCACTAGTAACTTCCACCCATCACATCTTCTTATTATAGCCTTTGCATTATTTTGGTGGGTCTCTCACTCCTCTCATCTATATCAAACTTGATGAGACACCAATCAAGATAGATAGAGAGTTAATTCAATTCATGGCTGGTAGGCTACCTGGTGTTGGAGTGCCCCCTAGAAAGAGATCTTCTTCTTCATCATCATCTTCTTCTTCTTTGTTAGAGCACAACCACTACAATCTTGCCACCTACCGAAGAGTATCATTAGTGGAGGCAAGTGCCTTGGATGAAACTGCTCTTAAGGCCAGACAAAGGCTTCAGAAGAAGCTTGCACAATTCTTTCCTTCTTCCAGGTATACATTAATAGATTCACTTTTCAATATGTAAATTAATCAACTCGTAACCATGAAATTCTTGGTTGGAGATAGATGGAGATTAACTGATCCAAGATTGTATGTAGCCATGTAGGTAGGTAACTGTTTAACTCTTTATTAGTGCCTAACTAAGTGGTTTCCATGTTTAGCTTAGTTTAGGCTTTTGTGTCCTATTATATTAAACGAGAAAAATTTAAAGACTAAGAAAAATTATTTTTTTTATTAATATTTTTAATTTTTTAATTTAATTTATATTTTTAAATATCATTAATTTATTATTAACTAAAAATAATAAATTTTACCACTTCTCTGATGTTTCTTGTATTAATAAACAAGTACTTTAGCTTGTGCAACGTGCACACATAAATACTATATTAAGGTGAAAATTATATTCAAGTGGAAATTCAGGTGTAGCGGACTTTACATAAAGTTAATATTTAAAAATCGTTAAATAATTTAACTGATTTAACTAAATTTTCATCTAACGTCTCTCAAATATTAACTTTCAGTAAAATTAACTTCATTTGAGTTTTCTCCTTATATTCGTTGATAGCCATCTTTGAGATGGATTCAAAATACGGTTCGGATTCCAAATTGACATAAGCACCACTATTTCCACTAATGAGGTTAGGTTGTTATCTTCTTGCAACTATCACTGTTGGTAATAATTACTCTGGGGAATATGCTGCTTGCACATGACCCTGTTTTTTGTCTCTATATTCGTCTAAATTAAAGTGATTAGTAAAAACATGTTTAATTACTTTTAAATTAAAATAATAAAATTTATATATAATAAAAATTATAAATTTAATAATAATATTTTTTATTTTATTATTCTGTCCACTTTTTATTTTAAATGATTTTTTTCATTTGGATAGGATATCATTATGTCCACCATCCAAGATAATAAAACATTTAATTATCTTCCTTTCTAGAATTCATCGAAGTAAAATGCGATACATGTCAAAATATTTTTGGAAAAAAAATTGAAGAATAACTTAACAAACATTAACTTACAAAATTTTATTTTTCTATGGATTAATTACAGTTTACACCACTCAAAATTTGATTATGTAACTTAGTTCTTAAAATTAAAAAATGTGCAAATTAACTCTTTGAATATTTGTTCCTTCTAATTTTAATTTTTTACATATAAATTATATGTAAGTTTTAGTTTAGTCCCCTTAAAATTTTATTTTAATCTTAGTTTATTGTATAAATATTTTTGTCCCTCTAATATTTTATCTAGCTCCGTTTCTGCCTCTAAATGTATGGTTGTTTGAGGCTTGAAGTGTGTGTGTTTGTGAACATGAGACAGGGAAAATGAGAATCCAATAAGAGAAGGAAAAGTGAAGAAAGAAAAGAGAGATGCAGGAATAATAATAGGAAGGAAGCTATTATCAAATGCATGGTTAATGCGTGCTAAGAAGAAAGAGAGAAAAGTGTGTGCAGTGTGCCTAGAAGATTTCCAGCAAGAGAAGCAGATTATGAACCTTTCTTGCTCTCACAAGTTCCACTCTGCATGCCTTCTCCCATGGCTTCAATCCCATCCTCACTGTCCTTATTGTCGAACCCCAGTTGATGCACACCCACATACTCATTAATTAAGCATTCTGTATTGGATGTTACTATTTTTACTTATAAAAGTTTATAGACTTGAATAAATTTCTGATGCATGATGTGGAGGCTCACACTTGAGGAAAAAATTATTAATGTTGTAAGTGTGAGAAGTGTTGAAGTTAGTCCTATATCAAAGAAAGTAAGAAAAAATGAGGAGTTTATAAGATGAGAGACCCATTAACTTAACATCTTAAGATTTTGAGTTGGATGTGGTGTTTTTTCATCTTATGTTCTCTCGCTTGATTCTTTTTCAAAATTTTCCAAAATTTTCTCTTGGAAAGAAAATAAGAGGAAAGAAAATAAAAAGAAAAGTAGAGTTATTTGTATGTTGTTTGGATTAAGAGAAAATTGATGGAAAGAAAATAAAGAGAAAATTTTCTTTTGTTTGGTTTGAAAGAAAAGTAAAAAAAAAGAAAATTATGTTAGAATAAAATTACATTAATATCCTTACTTATATTATATATAAATTATAATTTATTAATTTTACAAGTAAATAATTTTACAAGTAAATAATTATTCATAAATTATATTATTAATCTCTTTAATTATATTTAAGAAAAAAAATGAAATTTGATAGTGCTGTAAAATTAAGAAGAGCACAAGAGATAATTTTTAAATGTAAAAAAAAATAAAATAAAATATTTTGATCTTTTTATTAAATAGAGGATAAATTTGTAATTATATCATTATTTCCTCTTTCTTGATAGTTTTCATCTCCCAATCGAAGAGAAAATTTTTTCGTGGACCCCATTCCACTTTTTTCTTTTCCTCTTCATTTTCTTTGATAAACCAAACAATAAAAAACTTGACTTTTCACCCGTTTTCTTTCCCTGTATTTTCCTTCTCCTTATTTTCGTTTGAACCAAACACTGTGTAAAAAAATATTTGTTTTTTGAGTTTAGGTACTTTTCTTTTATTCTTAGATTACTCTGTTAAATATTGATGTGACATGTTAAATACTGGTGTGACATATTTTGTCATATTAGAAAGCAGGGACGGATTTAAGGGGGGGCAAGTAGTGGCCTTGGCCCCCCCAACAAATTTGAAAAGCTCATATACTATTATAATAGATATTTTATATAGAATAAAATTTAATAATGTAGTAATAGTAAAAAGAGTTATTATTCTTGTTAATGAGTTATAGTTTAAATGGCATAGTCTCTCCATACTCAATTAAGAGGTCGCGGGTTCGAGTCTCTCTATTTTTGATAAAAAATAAAAGAGTTATTATTCTTTATGTAATAGGGTTTAAATTTTTCTACATATATTTATATTATTTGTATTTTTTTTAATTCAAAATTTTTTTTACATTTTTTTCTTAAGATTAATTTTAACATTTATAATCATATAAAAATATTTTAATATTATTTATAATAATATTTTTTTTCTAATTTTATTTAGTTATTTTTTATTTTTTTTTAATTAACTTTTACCCTATTATTACATAAAAATACTTTAATATATTTTAAATTCACGTAACAAAATTGTTAGTGCAATTAACTTATATTATTTTATGTCATATTTCTTAATGATATAAAACATAAAAATATAACTTACCGTCACATAAATACTTAATAAAATAAATTAATTAATAAAATATTTAAAAATACATAATTTTATATTTTATTAGATATAAAATCATAAAAAAATTATAAAAAATTATAAAAATTGAGATAATTCTTTTATTTGATAAGTATTTATTAATTTTTTAAATTAAAAAATTAATTATAATTATATCTATTATCAAATATATAACATTATATTTAATTATATAATATTTTAATTTTCGGCCCCTCCACTCTTAGATTTCTGGATCCGTCCCTGTTAGAAAGATAAATAATATATAATATTCTGAATTTAGATATTTTTTCGGATTAATAGTATTGTTATGAATTCTGGAAACTTCTCGCTTAGACACAGGCTGATATTAAAGAGGCCCGATACCAAATGGGCCAATAATAATTTAAAAAAAGAAGCCCAATATGGTAGCCCATTAAATCTGATGAATTGCGTTGACCGGCTCCGCACTTGAATTAGATGACATCACACGACCAAAAAAAGAATTAGATGACATCAGCACCACGTGTAACAGTTACATTGCTATGATCCGAACATGAAACTAGATCAATTCAACTAAGTAGGTAACTAACTATAAGTTTAGTGACCGAAACAAAGTAACAAACACACTCTAATGATGATGCACTTTCAAGTTTCCACACGTTTCGCCAAAATTTCCCTGTTTCATTTCATGGGTCCGTCAATTCTGTGTTGATTCTTATCAGATATGGGACATCTAAGTGTTATACTTGTAACATTTTTGCTTCTGCAAACCCTCTCGGCTACAACTGATTTCCTCTCTCCGATCTATGGTTTGTGATTCTGACCCTTACTTTACTTTCATCTCTGTTTATTGGGATATTTGGGATTAATGGGTTGAGATTCCTGCAATACTTTTCTTCATTTGGGTCTTCTCAAGTTCAGTTTTTTTCACCCTTGGTTTGATCATATTTAGCTTGAGTTTGTTTTTTTACTTGTTTTGGATGTGGATTGAGTTCAGAGGATGTGTGCAAAGGAGTTGAATGTGGAAAGGGGGCCTGCAAGCCTTCTAAGAACAGCACTTTCTTATATGAATGTGAGTGCAATCCTGGTTGGAAGCAATCTCTCTCTTCCCATACTCAGGTTTTCACCTTTCTTCCTTGCATAGTACCCAATTGTAAGAACTCTCTCTCTCTCACTCTCAATTGTCTAAGTGGTGAACTAGTTGCATTAACACATGGTGGTTTTAGGGTGCATAAAATGCTATGTAGTTAATTTTGTTTCTGGTCATTATTTGGTACCATGTCAATGAGCAACTTTCTAAATTTAACCCAGTTATTATATGAAGCAATTGACTTGCTGCAAAGGATGTAGCTTAGTGGAAGCTTTTACTAACTGGAATGCATTTCTGGTTGAACTTGTTCCTTAGACTAAGATGTTAAACTAATATTTGAAATCAAGGGATTAAATCAATTTTAAGTCTTAATGGATATATATTAAATCAGAAACGTCTTAATCAAATCAGATGATTTTAACTTTTCAACAAGTAGAGCATTGCTAAGAATCAAGATGTGGCCAATCTTTACCCTAGACCCTCACTTCTACTGTTAGCTTTTTGCGATTTTGACTTAGCTGCTCAATTCTAATAATGACTATGAACCTTCCTTGATAACCTTTTTGTAATTGCAGGTACCCTGAACTACTCTTGCATGGAAGCCCCTGCCCCTTCTCCACACAAAGAAAGAAGATCCAATGAATCAGTGTTTGATGGTAACAGACGGAAAAAACTACTGCCATCAAATGTTGCTGTTCAATTTCTTTTCGTGTTTATATCCTTTTTGATCATGTAGCTTGCTTTTGGGTTGATTGTGGAGGTGGGTCATGTAACAAGACATCACCCTTCTCCTACAGTTGCCATTGTGATGCCGGATATTACAATATTCTCAATGCCACTGCCTTCCCTTGTGTCAAACAATGTAAATGTTACAAACCTCACCCATGTTTCATATCATTGGTTTAGAAATGTGGAAAGGTATGATCTAATGTTCACATTTTTCCTAAGGTGCTATTGGCATTGGTTGCTCTAACCTGGGAATTCCAATGACGAACTCATCTACCACAGCACCGCCACCAACATTGTCCGCGAGCGGTAAGAATGAAGCTAAGGTCAATTCTCTCTGGTAAAATCACAAATAGGAGTTGCATAACTTGGCTTTATCAATTGTGATTCAGCTAAAGAAATTTCATGGAAAATCAAACGCTTATTCTAAGTGCTTTCTCATCTGAAATCAGCATTCTAAAGCAACTATTTGCTACATAGTTGTTTAGGCTGCTTACAATTTTGTTGAACCTTGTTGAAATCAGTTATTACCTTCTTGATTTTTTGGGTTTGCAGCTAGCTCAACTCTCCAAGGAAGCTGTATTGGGTTGCTTATGTTGATAATGTTCATGGCTAGTATACAATTGCATTAGGGCTTTTTGTCCTTGATCTTAAGACTTAAGAGTCTCTCATTCTATTTTTGGTCCGTGAACCCTGCATGTTACTGATCACTGAATAATGCCACACAGAGTTCAATCGCATGATTATTGTAATGTTATTGACACGGAAGCTAAGATTATAGGTTATGGAAGTTGCATCTTTCATATCATTTTTGTCTTGTTATTTCATAGTATTTACAAGAAAAAATATTATTATTCCAAACAGATATATTCAGAGCCTTTGCTCATATGTTCCTTCTTGCAAACTTTGTGCATTATATATATTTTTTTCTTTTTGACAGAATTATGATATTGGAAACTAGGTGAGCAAAAACATCAACTCATTGACTTATAATATGTTAGCTCTATAATTTAATCGTGAAATGTTAAAAATTGGGCTCAGAGAAAAAAAAAACCTGCAGTTTTATGATTTTCTTATCTGGGCCTTTGGGCTTTGACCCATTACACACAAAAATTTATCATGTGAAAAAAAAAACCCTCTAAAGGATGTGTATTTTGTTGGTTATAGGATGTTTGGAAAAGTTTTAAAAAAATAAAATATGTTTCAATAATTTCTCATTTATATAACTAGCTTTTTTAAGGATTGAAAATAGGAATTTAATTCTTGTGATACCCTTAGCTTTATCTGAATAGGGACAGGTCCAAATCCCAGGTCATAAAGCTTGAAGGGTGGACTAGAAAACAAAATGAAAACAAAACTTGAAATAGATAAAAATAGAAGTAGTAAAGTGAGTTTGATTAACTAGTTATTGGCAGGCTGGTTTCTTGGAATTATTAGAAGCAGTTTTTTCATTTTTCATTCCCTATTCCTAATGATAGTACCCTAGTATTTAATGAGGTTGGTGGCTTCCATCTGGATTGTGACATGATCTTCATTTTTACATCACATAAATCTTCTCTTTATTCTCTCTCCAATGTCCTTGTCTCTGTCCCATCTTCTTCCTTCCCCTCGGAATTGAAAGCAAAACACACTCCTCCGCCTCCATTCCTTTCACCTTCTTTCTTTTCTCCATGATTTTATGTATCTACATCTGTCACTCCCAAGTCTCAACTTGTGCATGTGCTATAATGTATCATCACCTTGTATTCCAAACTTTTCTAGTTATATCATATCTTTGCAGTATTAGATCTTGGCGATTTTGTTCATGCCATTATTAAAATCATGCTCATCTCATCTTACTTAAATTTGTCTTTATTCTTTAACCTACTACAATCATATACTAATAAATTTTCGACCCAGGAAATACAATTATTGTTCCTTTAACACGTACTAAGGGTGAAAATGACATGTCAAGTTTTCAATAACACCGACCACTTAATCTACCATATAAATACATACTAGTTCAGCTCTTATAAATATGAATATTATTTACAAAAAAACTTTTTAAATTTACTCTTTGATACAAGCTTGTTAGAAATAGTATTTTCCTAACCAAAATAATGCTCACTGTGGATAGTGGTAGCATGAGTTGAATTAGTGTCCTTTTCCAACACTGATTTCAATCATTCAGTCCCTCAATCAAACCATCATCAAAGGTCGCACAAATTAAAAGTTTCCCGGAAGAAAAAGAAATTAAGAACTTGCCAGTCCTATAATAATCCCATCCCCAGGTAGCTACTGAAGCTAACCTAAGCTAATGGATCAGAGCTATTTGTGTCACATCTCATAAATTAAAATTAAATGTTAAATTAAATATATCCCTCGAAAAAGAGCAAAAAACTGCCAATTCCATTTATCTTCCTCCACCAGCACTAGGCAGATCGAGTATCCAACGTTATTATTGAGAGAGGTGTCATGCATATTTGCGGTATTTATTCGAATTTAATTGAAAAATTATGGATATAGATTTGTAAAGTTATTGGATCAGATTCGATCTGCAAACTTATAAGATTGGATTGTAGATTTTATTCATATATATGTAATAATAAATAAATAAATAAATATTTTTTTATATTTTATTTCAATTAATAATTATCATATATGTTGTATTATTTTAAATTTATTATTTAAAAAAAATATGTTTAATATTATTTTAAAAGTAAACATATTTAAAATAGTAGAAAAAAATTTTATTATTTTTCTTAATAAAATAATTTTTTTAAAAAATATTTTTGTATTTTGCGGATATATCTGATATCGATCCGATCTGATCTGCAAATGTGCGGATCGGATAATCGAATCCAATCTTAAAAATTGCGGATATTGAATTCGATCCGATAATTTTAGTGTGGATGATTTTAGGGTGTGTTTGGAAACCCGTTGGAAGGGAAGAAGTACGTTTAAATTTCTTGAAAGCTTCAACTTTTGGTTTGGCAAAATTTTTTTCTCATGAACGCAGAAATGATTTTGCTACCAAAACCACGTTTACAAGAAGCAACTATTTGTAGCTTCTGCGTTTTCCTAACGGGCTTTTAGCCATGGATACTAATCATTTATTTATCTTTTACCAATTTTATCTTTTATGTATGTTATTGTATTATTTATACAATTCTTGTTATTTTTATTTATATGAACTCTATTTTTTATTATTTATTATTTATATTTTTTTCAATTGTTTGTTTGACATTATACACTTTTATAATTGTGATTTTTGTGTATTATGTTTGTTATTATCTTTTTATAATACGATTTATTAATTCTATTAGGTAAAATAAATTAAACAAAAAATTAACTGTAAATAATAATAATAGTAAGAAATTATAGTATACTAAAAAAAAGTACTAAAAATACTAAAAATATACTATATAAAAAGATTATCAAGAACTTTTATATTATTTTTATTTTTATTTAAAAATATATTTTATCTATTTTTATATGTTATTTTTATTTTAGGAAGTAAATATTAATTTTATTATAAAATTAACTAATAAGATCTATTTAAATATCTCAATTAAAATAATAGAATAATATAAAAAATTATTTAGATTAATGTCCATTTTAGTAATTTTTTATTTAAAAGTGATTTTGATTCGTGCAAGCCAAACAACATTTATTTTACTATAATCAATTTTGATACAAAAATTACCAAACATAAATCACTTTAACACAAACTTACTTTTTATTAAAATCAAGTTTGCAAAATCAATTTTATGCAAACTCCAGTTTACAAACTGTAATCCAAACACACACTTAGTCATATCCGATCCCAGTTCACCTTTAATTATTATTGTTAAGCGTGGTATTTTTTCGAGATATTTATTACATACAAATATTAAATTTTGTTAATATAATATTCTTATCAAATATTTTAAAATAATTATTAGTAAAATTCTAATTATAATAGTAACACGTATTTGCGGATCGGATCATCGAATCCAAACTTAAAAATTGCAGATATTAAATCCGATTCGATAATTTTAATGCAGATGATTTTAGTCATATTCGATCCCATTCACCCTTAGTTATTATTGTTAAGCGTGGTAATTGTTTGAGATATTTATTACATATAAATATTAAATTTTGTTATATAATATTCTTATCAAATATTTTAAAATAATTATTAGTAAAATTGTAATTATAATAGTAACACGTACAGGAGGATGTATTACTCTGCTTAACAGGATTGTGCTCCTTTGACTCTTCGCTTCACAAAAACAAAAATAATACCTATTTAAGTCGAATTCACCAAGGATCGAACTCTTGACCTTTCGGATCTAGAGCTCTAATACCATGTCATAATACCACTCATCCCAAAAGCTTTAGTGAATAGAAAAGGGTAACACTAATAATTATATCTCTAATACTCCTTAAACCTCTATTATATTCACATGTATGTTGATACTCAATGCATGATAGTTAAAAAATGAAACAATATTATACGATGCCATTTTATTATGTGTCACGATTGTTGTATAGTATCTTTCTCCACGTAGGGTTTTTTTCCCTTCTTCCATTAGTTTAGCAAGTATAAAGATGGATCGTGAAAGAAGTTGTCGTTAGAAAAAGTTAATTTGTTACCTTAAACGTAAAAAATAAACAATAAAAATATTTATTTAATTTTTGATATCCTCTTGAAGAACCAACTCCATTCTTCATTGTCCCACAAGGACAATAGAGTTGTTCTTCATTTATATGTACACATCCAACTTAAAATGAAGATGGATAATCGTACTCCCTTGGCATTTTCCCTTATTTTTTTCACAACTAAACCAAAGTTAAGGTTGTAAATTTTATTTGGTCCATGTAAGTTTAGATAATGAGTAACATGAAGCCCAGGATGGGCGTAAAAAATTGTGTGATTGATAATATGTATCATGTTTAAGTCAAAATTAAGTGACCCTCAATATATATATATATATATATGCTCTTGGGTTGGGTGGTATTAATTAAGGTGGAAATTCAGGTGCAGTCGACTTCACGTCTTCACTATTAATTAAATATGTCCAAAAGAAAAATGATTCTTATCGTCTTCGTATTAAATTTAGTTTAGTAGAGCTTTTACTTTTTAAAAGTAACTTATAAAAATTATTTTTTAAAAAATAACTTTTTATAAACTACAGTAATTACGTTTGATAAAATCAAACTAAATATGACTTTTGAAAAATATAAGTACCATAATTGTATTTGCTAAAATCATTTTTAAAAATATAAAGAACTATAATAGACATATATAATAAAGAATAATTATTTTTTGGTGCTAATAATTAATAAAGATAATTTTAAATATTTATTATTATATAGAATTATATTAGATTTTTTTTTTAATTTTGATAAGTACAAGTCAACTTTAAAAAAAAATTTTTAGATGTCTTTTAAAGTATTCTTAACTTTTAAAAATTGTAAGTATAAATACAGAAATTTTTAATTTAACAAATACAAAATGAGGTGCTTATATTTTTAAAAAGCACAAATTTTTCTTCAAAAAAATTTACCAAACCAAGCCTCATATTATCACTATATATAAATTACTATTTACATTAAATAATTTCATAGTTAATTACTCATTTTGAATTTCTTATTAATTAGTATATATAATTACCAATTAAAATAAAAAAAATCTAGTATATAAATAAAAAAATAAGTATTTGTTAGTAGTTCGTAACTGTTTTTGTCACCCTACAAAATTGAATTCTTCTCCATGTTTGCTTGGTTATGAATTTATGGTCCATATATGCAATATCATTATGATTTGTGTCCAATATTAATATCAATTTGCCTTAAGCATGAAATAGGAAGAGCATAGTATAAAACCGTAGTTTTGACTTATAAAAAATGGGTTGGCTTATTAGGAAATTAGAGTATTGTTGTGTGGATCGGAGCTTTTTCTTGATTGTCAATTTTCCGAAAAGAAACGAAAAGAAAAACAATTATTGTTAACCAAAGAGGGTAAGTAATAAATAGTTGTGTAGTGCCATTGAGTACTAGGTCCTAAGTCATTAAAAGAAGCAATCTATATTTATTTTGATGCGTATATATTGGTTTAATTTAGATTATATTAGTTGTTAACTATGAAGCATGGACATTTCGTTGAGTTGTCGTGTCTGCGTGTCAGACATATTTTGGACACGACACTCACCAACACTCGTCTGACACGTGTGTCTGCTGTGCTCGACCGTGTCTTAATAAAAAATAAAAAATTCTTCTTCAAACGCACCTGGACACACTTAAATACCATCACGTGTCAGCGTGTCCTATCTTATTCTTAACATATATTTTTAAAATAAATTTTTATATAGTATATATTATTATTTATTAAAACAAAAAAATATTTTAAATATTTAATATAATTAAAATAAGACATTAAAAATAATTAAAAATTTTAATTTATATTTTAATATCAATAAAATATCAAAATATTAATACGATTTATCTAAAAATACTTTATATTTTATATGTATGTGTATCTTCGTGTTATATAAAATTTTAAAATTCACGTGTCAACGTGTCCCGTGTCAAGTCGTGTCCCGTGTCCGTATCAGTATCTCGGCATCATAGGTTGCTAATGGCTGCATAAATCAGGCACATTATTGTGTTTCATAAAAAATGAATAACCGGATTAAAAAACAAGGCCTGCATGAAGTTCAGTTCAAGGAGGGTTATAGGGTGTGAAAAGGAAGAAGAGAGTATCCCGGTGTTAGATTCTTCATTAAATTGATTGGGTCATGGGTGAGGAGAGGAGCTAGGGGCCTAGTTAATAGGAATCATGAATTCATTCTTTTTATTGTTATATTCATTATTAAATAATTAATTATTAAATACCATGGTTGGTCAGTTTGATGCAGGTGTCTGTCTCCTTCGGCTTTCACTGTTGCGAGTTGCAACACATAAATTGCACCCTGTCCCACCGTACAAATTACACAAGAATCTAGCACTATTAATCTCTAACTAAATACGATAATAATATTAGAAAAAAAATCTGAATTTTTTATTTAATATTTATTAATTATTATAATAATTTATTAATATAAATATTTGATAACTAAAAAATATTAATTAAAAATTATTAAAATTTATTTTATTTAATTTTTATTAATTATTATAATAATTAATAAATATTATTTTTTATTTTTTTAATATTATCAAAATATTAAAGAAAATAAATTTTAATTATTTTTTATTAATTCTTTTTGCTATTAAATATTTTCAAACTAAATAATAAGCATCATGATTCATTAATTATTATCCATATTTATTTTTAAGTAATTATCCACCTTCTCATAATGTATATAATTACACTTTTTATTTTTAATATAGAAAAAAGTGTGGGGTGATACAGCATTATGGAGAATAGAGGTGATTTTCCTACATATAGTGTGAGGGGACTGAAATCGGACCGAGAAATTTAGAGCAAGAAACTCGAACGGTCCGATTAGAGGATATCTACAAAAAAATATTTTTTAATAAAATTCGGAGGATCTGTTTTAATATTTTTTTTAAATAAAAATAAAAAATTCTAAAAACGGAGGGTCCGTTTTTATTTTAAGAAAAAATTTAAAAAAAAAAATTCTAAACGGGACGGTCTGTTTTCAGTTAAAAAAAAAAAACAAAAGTGTAAACGGATGGTCCGTTTTAATTTTAAGAAAAAAAAAAACTAATTGGACGGTCCGATTTGTAGTCAATAAATTTCTTAACAAAGAATTCAGACGGTCCAATTTTTTCCTGCCATTGTTCAGAAAAATCTGTCCCACACCTGTGTTTAACACCTATATACACCATAACCAAACAAATTCACACACTCCTACAATATAAAAAAAATAAGGCTACAAACTATAACTCAAATATCATAATATACTCATCTAGAAATTAGGCATTTGGTCTCCCTCCTAATTTAAAAAAATAAAAAAAATACCCGCACAATGAATGATATTAGTGTTTGTAGTAGTAGTCCTCTGACTTGGTGACTCTGTGTTCTACTTCTACTGCTTAATTAGCCCTATATATATTCCTCTCTCTCCCTATTGTTCATTGTTCAAGGTGGCCCTCTCTTCAATCATGCTAGCTACTTTTTCTTTTTTGGTTCCAACCTTCAAAATCAAACTCCACGGAGGGAAGAGAAGACACTCATCTTTTGAACCTTTTTTCTGTCAGTAGTACTGATTTTATATATATACATGTATTTGAACTCTATCTATAGATATTCAAAAACATATAAATAGATAACAATATAAATAAAGAGAATATGTAGATATAGAAAATAATGAAAAAGAAAATATTAACGAAAAATGGTGACTACTGACTAGTGTTAGCATAGTAAATGATTAATTGGAACCCAGGCCAGATTATTTGAGTCCCCCACAACTTTAAAGCATTTTTTGGGTCCATTTGTTATTAATAAAATTTGACTTAAATGAAGTAATGGCGCCCGTCTCTTCCATCATAATTTAATATACGTGGATATGGATTCATATTCATAAATCATGCTCAAAGATAATCTACTTCAATAAGGATAAGATGAACGCCGAAACCTAAAATATATCAACCTCAATCTCAATCTATCACATTCAAAAAATTATTCTATTTATTAGTAATAATATCATGTATCTTAAAGATGTAAATTCTTTTTAAGTTTTAACAAAAATTAATTTCAAGATGATTCACAAGTATTTGATTACAAACTTTCCCACATATATAGTGAGTTAATGCTCAAGATCCAACTAGATCGAGCAACAAATAATTTCTCCTAACACTATGGTCTACCACTCATTTTCAACCACATAAGCTCTTGACCAAGCACGCTACATAATATACATGACGCGTTCCAATAACACATACACTATATTAATTAATGCGTTGGCTTATCACATGCACTGTCAAGGCCATCACTATCGTATGTACACATACGCTCCTATACCTACTGATTTTGATTGATAATTTGATACATTATTTGTCTCTATATTTGTACTCTATTGTACAATTAGAACCAATTATAGATAAAATTTATTTTTTATACACTAGTATAAAATAATTTTATATATGTATTTAATTATATAATATTATATTAATAAAAATAATTATTTTTTATATTAATTACATGAATAATTATTTAAAAAAAATGTATATAATTTTAAAATTATTTGTACATCAAAATTAAATTCTTACAAATATATATTTTCATTTATTGAATGAACTAGAAAATACATATTTTGTTAAAAAAAATAGTTGAATGAAAATTGAATCATAGTTGACTATTAGTAGAGGTAGCACTAATACTCGTAATTACTAGAATAATTATTTAAATCAGTTTCTAAATATTTTAAAATAGTTTCTAACAAAAATTAATATACAGATCAATTTTTAAGGTTTTATTTTAGTAGACAAATTAATTTTTAGTATATTTTTCGACGCAGTTATTATCCAAATCAGTCGCAAAAAATTTTAAAAGCGAATATTTTAATTAGTTCTCAAGAAAAATTAATACACAAATTAATTTTTAACGTTTTTTTTGTCAGACATATCAGTCCCTCCATCTATTTTACTTTTATTATATGTCAATATTTATTATTATTAGCTTAGCTTTGTGCATGTGGATGATGACATTAGCATATTGATACACTCTTTTCGTTAAAAATAAACAAGGTGAATAATGATGTTTTGAAATCTAAATTAAAACATTTTTTTAAATACAAACATGTCTTTTAGAATAGAAAATTGTAGAATTCTTGTTAAAAATTTGACATTATGCATATGGAATTAAGTTACAAATTTGACACACTTTTTTTATTAATATAGTTTTTGCACACACTATAAATCAAAGAAAAATAATACGTATGATATATGAATGTGTGTATTAAGTTAGTGTAATTATGAAGTAGAAATTTAGCTAATTTTTTAAGTTAATTGATAATTTTATGATCAAATTGAAATTCAAGTAAAATACATAATAACTTTGATTATACTTAATTTCTAACTATCACACCAAACTAAATTATATTAAATAAAAAAATATAAAATGATTTCAATATTAAATTTTTTATAGAATAATTTCTAATTACTTTATTGAACAATATTATTATTATTATTATTATTATTATTATTATTATTATTGAGTCACGATATATAATATATTTATATTTTTATGCAACAAAACTTTTATATTATAAATATATACATAAGAATTTAATGAATAAATTTATCGTTATTTTTGTTCAAAAAATATAAAAAATTATATTAAAGTATTATTATGTAATTAATAATAATAAAAATTTTATTTCATTTTACCTTTTTTTTATGGATAAAAAACTATTATGTCTGATAAAAAAATATTAGAAATTGATTTGTATATTAAATTTTTTTAAAGACTAAATTAAAATATCTACATTTAAAATCTTTAAAAAATTGATTTAGATAATTATTTTACTAAAAAATAAACTAAAGACTAATTTATCTTTTAGAGTAAAATTTTAAAAATATTTTTGGGTATTAATTTTTTTAAAATCTAAAATATTTATTTTTAAAATTTTAAAAAATTAATTTGAATAATTAATCTAACTATTATATTTATGTGGTGTAAGTCCCAATAATATGTTGGGATTCAAAGAAACAAAGTGCAAACATTCTCCAGTTATACTTATTATTTCACCGTTCCCATTACACAGCCCCACATATTTGACCATAAGATATCCTTTGTCACATTAAATAACGTACAAGTCACAAAGATAGTTGGTGCAAGGGCAACATGGGGAATTTTGAGAAAACCACTGGAACTTCACTCTTCACTTCAAGTTCAAAAGAAATATATATAGTTGTTCGAGAATAATAAGTTATTGAAAAGTTTGGGGCATGCACTGATACTGCAGTGGTAGATCTGCATTTGAAAGCTTTTTGATGTGAAAGAGATATTGAGAGAGTGAGGTAGATGATGACGTAGACAGGCATGCTAACACGCCCAGATTTTCATAGCCGCTCCTCCACTCGTTACTCGCTCGCTATCAGTACTAGTAACTTAGGTAGCGTTTGTTTTGAGGTACTGAGACAGAGTTAGTTTAGAGATTGATACTAAAATTTTTGTTTTTGTCTCTAAAATTTCAGTATTTCAGTATCTCTAAAAAGTAGGGATACAGAAGACTAAAATTTTTAGAGATGGAAACTGAAACTTTAATAACATTTTATACCTAAAATACTTTCATTTCAATTAATTAATTCCAATTTTACTCTTTGTGCAAATTAAATTAGAGTTTTATTCTTGTTTCAATTCTTGTCTCCCATTTTGCACCAAATAGAATACTGAAATTTATTTTAATCTCTATCTCTTAGTTTCTGTCTCTCAGTCTCAGTCTTTCCATCTCTGTCTCTCCATCAAACGCTACCTTAGGTTACTTTTCGAAAGAATATCGAGTGACAGAGATTAGGAGAAAAAATTAAAGGATTGAGACTAAATTAATCCTATAATATTTAGTGTAAAGTATATAATATTAAATTATGTTTTAATATTTTATTTAATTTAAAATAAATATAAAAATTAAATAAAAATTATTTATTAAAATATTTTTAATTATTAAAAATATTAAAAAATTTTAATTTCAATCTTCATAAATTTTAATTTTTGTGTCCGTAATTTTAAAAATATTGAATGGATTAAAATTTTCTCCAACTATCAAATATAACACATTAACACTAAATCTTAATTCTCAATATCAATAACCAGCAATATTAAGAGTAAAACGCCATAAAAAGTCTATAAAAAAATTATTTGAATAGATAAAAAACATTTTTGAATATTTTCAAAATATGATTAAAATAATATATATATGTTTAACAAATATTTAAAATTGAATTTAAAAAATATAATAAAATATGATTTTATTTTTAATAATTTTACATTAAGTAGATTTTTTCTGATTTTAGTTTTGTGAATGGCCACTATATTTTTATTAAAATTGAAGCAAAATATGCACATATTTGACACATATAACAATTATTTATTACTTATATAAAATGATATTTTATTATTTCAATATTTTGAAAAGAATTTTATTGATACCAAACCTTTTTTTAGAACATTTTGTACACTTTACCCAAATATTAATTGCTTACGTTGGAACTTGAAACTTGAAAAAGTTGGAAGAGGAATCATGGCATATTGGCATTGTCAATAGAGGTAGACAGTGAAAAACATTCAGACAAAACGCAGACCCTGCCATTATCGTTGATTGTTTATTGCAAATACAACCCTACTTGAATAAGTATCTATTCATTATATATCAGGCTAAATAAATTTCAAATTTAAATGCATAAATATTAATTCTTCCTTCAAGTATTTTTTTTCGTAAATTTTATTTTATGAAGCGAATTTTATATTTATATTTGATTGTTTCATTTATAGCCTCGTTCAAAATCAAATAGTTGTTTATAACAAATAATATGACTGATATTCTCCAATAAAATAGGATAAAAGTATGAAGAAAAAATTAATGAAATGTGGCAATTTTAAAATTTATTTGATATTTTTTTAAATTACAAATTCAATATTAAATGCTGGAGACATTTATTTACCATAATATATATACGACAAATATTAAGAATTATCAGAATTTATTATTTATTATTATTATTTAATTATTAATTTGTTTTTTTTTAATTTAATTTTTTTAATCTATTAATTTAATAATATATTTTATTCCATATTTAAATATGAATATAGTAAAAAATAATCAATTCTAATAATTCTTTGGCATCTAGCATTCGTCTATATATATAACTTTTCAAAAATTTTACTAGGTATTTAAAAAATGAAAAAAAAAGGCAGAAAACAACAAAGGGTGGAGATTTTGTAGGGTGGTACGTGTCAGAGTACTCAGTTGGGGTTGTCTGCCGCTGAGAACCGAGAAGAGCAAGAAACCTGGTCGACTGCCTGAGGGCAACTACTGGTACGGTGGTTTTTCATACGTGTCAGTTGTTCATTGGTTACCTTTATGGACCCCAATGGTACTGTGTAGGGTTGACCCATCATAATTGGGCTCGTAAAGGTCTTAATAGCTAAATAAGCCACAAACAAAAGCATCACTACCACAGTAAGTCCACCAAAAATTTGGAAGTGCCTTGTATCATCCTTTAGCATTATCACATGGTCATACTCAATAAGTTACTTAATACTAATTTGTTATACGAAAATACATTAAAGAAATTATAAACCGTGGGAAGAGGAAGTAAAGGTAGTTCAAAGGTCATAATCCTAGATGTGTATAAGCACCATGTATGTTGGTTCTTTGTAGCCCAGCAGGGTGGTGAAAAGGCCGATGTGACTATGTGAATACATATATATGTATAATTTGTTGCGTAATAAAAACTTATGCAACTAAGTTAGTTGGTCTAGTGATTAGTTCATTAGTCTGTTTAAATAAGTGTTGGGAGCTCGAATCCTGCCTTGTGCATGCAGTAATTTATTGGCCAGCGACAAATCCTTAAATAGAACTCAGTACCGCAATAAATTAATTCTTGACTTGTCGAATTAGGAGTTACAGTAGAAAACCAAAAAAAAAAAAATTGTGCAAAGTTGGCAATGTGTGAGAAATTTGATAAATGGACGAAGCCTTCATGATGAGTTGATGACCATATTTATAAAAGGCCGCGTGACTCCCAATCATTGTTCAATTTTTATTGATGGCTTTGCCTCTTTCGAAGGTTTCTTCACAAAAAATTATGGTCCATCTCATTTAATTCTCCATATGGTTGGTTACAGATCACTTGTCACACCCTTATTGTATTATCAATTCTCAAATGGTATTTATAAACCAAACAATGCACATTTATGGATTAAAGAATATCTGCAGAGGATCAATAATGCTTTTGAAAAAGTCAATATCCTTAAAGGAGCACAGAAGAAAAAAGAAATACATATTGCATGGCAACCTCCCAACGATGGATGGCTAAAAATCAATACTGACGGAGCAGTCTTACAGGAGCACCGTATAGCAGGGTGTGGAGGCTTGATTCGGGATAGCCGTGGAAGATGGGTAGCGGGGTTCTTGGCGAATATTGGCAAAGGAACAGCATTCACGGCAGAAGCTTGGGGAATTCTCCATGGATTGAAACTAGCTTGGGATTTGGGATTCAAAAAAATCATTCTAGAAACTGATTCAAAAATTGCATTCCAAATTCTCAGCAAAAGAGAAGAAATGGACAATCATCCGGAAACAATTATAAGAAGCATTAGCCAGTTAATACAAAGAGACTGGAATGTAAAACTCTGTCATACATATAGGGAAGGAAACAAAAGCGCCGACTGGCTTGCGAAGGAAAGTTTACAAGCATGCCTTGGATTTCATTTCATAGACACTATGCCAACAGGGCTAAGGAACATTATAGATGATGATGCTAGAGGGGTATCATTGCCTCGTGTTATCATTGATTTTTAATTTTCTTGGGCGTTAAGCCCCGTCAAAACACCAAAAAAAAAAAAAAATAGACGATGCACTGAAAATTGGTATCCAATCAGTCATTTTACAACTTTTGCTCTATCAAAAAGTTATTACTACTCAATTTAAAATAAGAATATAGTAAGTTTTAGTTGGAAAAAAAATCAAAGAACCACTTATTAAGATTTTAAACAATAAACTAAGATCTATATCAAGAATTGAAGTCTTTCCGTCATACTCATAAATCACGTGTGTTTATATATTGATGATCTTAAAACTAAAAAAATCTGATAATTCTAACATATCTAACTAATAATCTTATTAAATAAAAGGAGGTTAGAGTAAATGAGAAGAAATAATACATATAAAGAAAATAAGTAAAAATGTTGTTATCTTTAAAATAGGCTTGTATTTTTCAGTGTTTTCGTAATTTTTTGTAAGGCAATTATCATATTTGTTCGTTATTTGGTGTTCTTGGGTAGTCGGATGGTGATGAGTAGGAGAGAGGGAGAGACCCCGAACGGACGTGGAGCGAGGGTTGAGGTGTGCTGGCGACGCCGGAGGTTGAACGGAAGGCGGGGTGGCCACCTGCAAGGACATTCTGACGATCAAGTCAGAGTCCGTACCAAAGGATGACCGAATTAGGTAAAAATGTGATGTACCTCGGGAGGAGAGCTGACCTCTCCCCTTATATATGGTATTGGATGGGCCCAAAAGATGACCTAGCCGACTGGCAAAGATATTCGCGAGCTACCCCTATCCACGTGAGAGATGCTGGTCGTTTCGGAATTCGGGTCGGAGCTACGGGTGCTTCCCAGGGGAAACCGACCCGACCAGTTTGCCAGGGTGTGCTGAGTTGCACAGATGGGGAGACCGGGTGCGATCCGGGTCGAGTACAAGGACCGGCCCGCTGGCTTCCTTTTTTGGTTTCCCACGGTATCCCCCAGCCCGACAGGTAAAGGACTAATCCGTCGCGGTACTGAGCTCCATTTAAGGGTTTGCCGCTAGCCAATAAATTGCTGCATGCACAAGGCGTGATTCGAACCCCCGACACAAGGCTGGCTTCCTTTGTAAGGGGTAGTTTGGGTTTGGGTCAAAGACAGTGACCCGACCCGACGACTAGTTGGGCTAGACTTTGGTGGTCCGTAACAATATTCAAATAGAGCCTACAAATACTAAATAAAAATTTTGATTGCGGATAAATTATCAATGGACAATTGCAGTGGTGAGCTAGATAAATCAATATTCAATAGGATATCATGTGTTGGTTGTGTGACTTGTATCTATCTTATTCAAATGAGCTCAACGTCTCGTTGTTGCAGATATGAATAATAATATCAAGTATCCACACACCATTGTATCCAGCAATCTTGATAGTAACAATTCCTTTTTATTATTATTGCTTACTATTAATTTAGCTAATTTATACGTTACACAATTTAATATAGTGTGGTTCGTTAGTAGTCTCGGTACTTTGTCATTATCGACTGTTAAATTTGCTAGCGGGTAAAAAATGAAGGCCTTGACGGGGGTATGATTTTACCATTTGTATACTAAAAATCAGTCACAAAATTAACTGATTTAATAGCTAATTTTTTGTATGTATATAATATTTTTATGTTTTTAACTACTTTGTTTTCATACACGCTAAAATGAAAACAAATCAAAGGGATTTTGCAGTAGTTGTTACGTGTTTTGTTTGGTTTGGTTGGGTGAAGGAAAAGGAGATATCGAATAGGCGTAGTTTTAATATGCGCAAAAAAAAAAAGCAAACAAGGAATGGAACCAATGAAGGTGTATGTGAGTGTGAATTGAGTTGGCCTTTATTTGGTCCTTGCTTCTTTTAACCAAATTCATTCAATTCAATGGAATATTGCCGCACCATTATATTATTTCATGGACTATGAAAGGGACCAACTAACATTCATCTTCTACCTCCTTATTCATCCCCTGTAGTTTCAAATTTTTGGAGAAATATTAATGATCGTATTGGTCTCTGTAACTTTGTTAAGATAGTTTAATTTTTGGGTGATTTTTTTTAATTTTATTTTCTATTTCTGTATTTATTAGATGTAACCAAAATACAAAATAATATGAACATAAAAAAAAAAAAGAAAAACTCAAAATAACATCTGACAATTATCTCGAAAGGACAAGACTCCTGTGCCAAAAAAAATTAATGTTATTTTTTTGACATAGGGACTAATCAATCCAAAAAAAAAATATCATAGACCGAATTGAGTTTTTTTTTTAGGACCTCATTATTCTTTCGAGATAATTGTCAGGAGTCAGATGAAATATTTACTCAAAAAAAAATGTGCACAATAGCATAAATATTTTGCTCTGCATGTTGTACTGCAAAAAGAAAAGGCGAAAAATCCAATATACTCGCTGAGCAATCGGCTATCGTACACTATGAGCCCCTATCTCCTTTCTTCTTCTTGTCTTCGTATAGAAAATCGGTGCAATATTTTAATCAACATTGTGCCTCTTCCGAAAGACAGAGATGGGAATGAAACTTCGATTTAACCCCTTATTAAATACAAAATTGCTTGAGCTCTTTACCTGTAGAAGATATGGATGTATTATTCTAAATATTCAGTAAGTCATAATAAAAAAGAAGAAATATATGAAAATAATGCATATAAAAAAGTTTAGAATAAAAGGGGATTCCGTTTATTTATATCCAAAAAATTGACCTTATATATGAGGACTGACATACAATCCACTGATTTGTCTCTCCAGTCTCTACGATTACAATTCTTCTCTCTCTCGACGCGCCACTCTCCTTTCATCATAACTGACAACCCTTCCTTCTCTCTTCTTTTCATAACAAAATATATACAGCCATGGACAACCCCCAATCCCAACCCTGGGGACCTCATCAGCTCCATGCCGCACCCATCTTCCGCCCACCGGAGACCCCACGCGAGCCCATGGAGTACCTGTCCCGCTCATGGAGCGTCTCTGCCATGGAAGTCTCCAAGGCCCTCTCCAAGCCGCCATCAGCCGCTGCCATAGACGAGGATGGCGCCGCCGAGTCTGAAGAGTCCTCTGCCAGCGTCTCAGGGAAGCCGTTTTCATTCGCATGCTCAGAAACCTCCCTCATGGTCATGGAGCGCATCATGTCACAATCTGTAAGTTGAACCGCCGTTTCATCTTCTTCCTCTTCCTCGTCTTCTTCGGATAATGACAGTTCTTTGGCAGGAAGTATCTCCGAGAACCTCAGGGAGGCTTTCGCACAGTAGTGGCCCTCTCAACGGAACAGATAGTCCCCCTCTTTCCCCCTCCGATCTCGACGATATCAAGGTACTACTACCTAACTAACTAACTAACTAACTAACCTTCCTTAAGCATATTCCTAAACTCGTTGGATGCATTAGTCTCTGCAGTATAACCGACAAACCAATAACAATACAAACAACAATGCCGCCTTCAATACTTATTTCAGAACCACCGCTGCTTCCGGTGCCGGTGGTGGCAAGACTGTGGGGAGGTGGCTCAAGGACAGGAAGGAGAAGAGGAAAGAGGAGACTAGGGCTCATAATGCTCAGCTTCACGCTGCTGTCTCCGTTGCCGGTGTAGCCGCTGCAATTGCCGCTATCGCTGCCGCCACGGCCGCCTCATCCGGCTCCGGCAAAGATGAGCACATGGCTAAGACTGATATGGCGGTGGCATCGGCCGCCACGCTGGTGGCGGCTCAGTGCGTCGAGGCGGCGGAGGCCATGGGTGCCGAAAGGGAACACCTGGCGGCGGTGGTTAGCTCCGCCGTGAACGTTCGGTCAGCCGGTGATATAATGACTCTAACTGCCGCAGCTGCAACAGGTACATGATAATGATATCTCATAATTTTGAATGAACATTCCTTTGTCTTTATTAATATAATAATACATGTGTTTATTAACTTTATTTGTTTCTTTATGCCAAATTGCCAATTGTGTTTTTAACTTTTTTTTTTATACATTTATAATTGTGTGGCCTGAAATTGAATTGCAGCTTTGCGTGGGGCTGCCACATTGAAAGCAAGAACCTTGAAGGAAGTTTGGAATATTGCAGCAGTAATTCCTGTTGAGAAAAATTTGGGTGGTTCTGTTAATAATAGTGGTAGTGGTAGCAATGGTAGTTCTAACAGTAGCTTCAGCGGTGAACTTGCCCCGGAGGAAAATTTCTTGGGCATCTGCAGTAGAGAGTTACTAGCCAGAGGCTCTGAGCTCCTTAAGCGCACTCGCAAAGGTATTTTCCCTAAAATTTACTCTCTTATTTTACATACTTTTTCTTGTTTTATGTTTGAAGTGAATATGGATTGAAAATTATATGCAGGTGATCTTCATTGGAAAGTTGTATCTGTGTATATCAACAGCATGAATCAGGTGGGTTTTGTTTCCCCCCTTTTCTGTTTTACAATTTAGATACTGTACTTTAAATTCTAGAGGACAAGTAATCACTAAATTAGTCAAGATTCAATTAAGTTTTAATGATATGAAGTTGTGAGTTGGGGCAATTAGGATGATATGAAGCAGTGAACGGATGGATTTACTTTCGTTTCATAGAAAACTGTAACCTTTACCTCTTTGGAAGTTTTTTCTAAAAATCTTTTTATTTACTTGTGTTGAAGGTTATTCTGAAGATGAAGAGCAGGCATGTTGCTGGGACCATTACAAAAAAGAAAAAGAGTGAGTTTTCATTCCTTTTTTGTCTTGCTCTTAACTAATTATTTGATATCAGATTCGGAGGTGGGTCTTATTCCATTTTGGGGATTTGTGAAAGGCCATAGCGCACTAAAGGGTTGATAAAAGGATCTAAAGATCTAAAGTGGTGTTCTTTAATTCCATCTCTTGCCTTTAACAGATGTGGTGCTTGAAGTAATCAAGGATATGCCTGCCTGGCCTGGCCGCCATTTACTCGAAGGTGGCGAGAACCGCCGCTACTTCGGGTTGAAAACTGTAATGCGCGGTGTTGTTGAATTTGAGTGCAGAAATCAGAGGGAATATGATGTTTGGACTCAAGGTGTCACAAGGCTTCTCTCTATTGCTGCAGAAAAGAACAGCAGAAACAGAATATGATCCTGCTTCAGTTATGACTTGATTGTGTGGGGTTATTAGTGTTAACGTTATAGTAGGATCTTTTGGTATACATGGTGGTGGGGTTTTGATCATTGTAAAAAGGGAGAAACTAAAGGCAAAGTAAAATGCTAGATGGGGTGACTTTAGTCTTTGGAAAAATATATTATACGTTATGGGGATTTGGATGTTTTTTGGGTTTTCTGAATGAGGAAAGTGAAAGTTATTGGAACCTTGGTGAGTGATCACCATGTGAAGCCTGGTCTTTTTTGGTTTTTACACTGTTCTGGAAAGAAAAAATGAGTCTCTTGGACTGTGGGGGCAGTCAAAAAGGCAAGGATCACATTGGAGGAGAGAAGGTTTAATATATATATTGAAGACAAAGACACCTACCCCCTTAGGCCTTAATCCTTATTATTTTATCTTAGGTGTTTGTACATGTGGTTTGGATATATTAAGAGAAAGTGAACATAATCCTAGATTTCCATGTGACTAAATACAATTAAAAAAAAATGTCTGAGCTATGATTGATGGATTGGATCTCTAATTCTCTAAAATTCTTAGTAACTGTTTCTTCCACTTAGAGAGTCATCATTGCCTTCGGATTCTACTTGTCTTGATTAAATGCTTCGCAGCATGGACTAAGGAGTAAGCCCTGCCTTTTTTTATTTTTTATATAATCAAATGTAAAAAGCTAATGTGACTGTTATGTTTATTTGCCCTTACTCCTTAAAAGTTATTTGAGAAATTTATATGTATTAGTCTTAGTGGAAAATGGATATTTAGTATTGAGGTTCATCATTCTAGCACAAAATGTTACTGGAACCTCTTTCACTTTCTTTGTACCTTTCATCAGTTACCAATGTTGTGCATTTGGATATTGCAGTTGCTACAAAACACTGAATTGTCACTTTCAGTGATATTAATAGTCGAGTCCTATCGCTCATGTTACGGTTAGCAACGTGTCTCGTACTGAATTCTAGAGCAAGAGATGGCAAACATTAATGTATACATTACAATAAGGCCATTATCCATATGTCCCGGCCCCTCTTTGACACAATTACTTTGAATGCCCTGTTGGGAAAAAAAGAAATATTCGAAAACAATTTAACCAAAAAGAAAACCATTATTCCATATATGTCCTCGTCAATTATGTTTACTCCGTGAGTACGACACTGTTTCGTCTTTTCCGTTTTAATAAAATTGCATATAAATGTATTGAGTTCCATATTACGGTGAATCATGTTGGGTTGGTTAGGCAGGGTAGTTGGACCTGAATACAAGTAATGAGATTCAGTAGATCTGCAGGAACAGTAAGAAATCAAAGTTTTTTGGTAGTTAGTGGTACCATACCATGTTGGGCTAAGAAAATCATGTAGCACCAATATGCTATAGTTTTCAGCATTAATAGGAGTGGACCTATAGTCGGTGAAATAGACAAGGGAGATCAAACTCATCTATTGCTCCTTTGATTTTGACTATTAGCAAACTTGATTGATACTTGTGACACCCTTTGCCACCACAGCCATTTAACACCCTAATTTAGCTTTCACTTAATCTAATTCATGTGTTTAACATTTTGATTGATTAAAAAGAGGCAATTCAAAACTCTCAACGCGAATCTTGGTTAAACATTGTTATTTACTTTGATGAAACCCAAAGCTGTGTGTGATAGTAAACAAAATAAATGATGACAAAAGGTGGAAAATCCTTGATGTGAAGATGGGCTAGTTGGCCCAAAATCTTAACCTTGTCTCGGTAGTAAAGGAGATAAAGCCCATCATTATAGCCCACAAAAAGTGGGATAATACGGCCTGTGAAGAAAAGCTAAGAAAAGAGCAACCATGCAAGTAAGTAAGCTAATGCTCAAGCCCAAAAAAAAAAAGAAGCTAATGCTTTCTTTTCTACGTCACAGAAAATTCTTTTCCTTTTTTCTGGTCATTATGTAACTCACAAGCACTATTTTGTTTTGGGCCCAAATTTGGAGGAACAACGAAGCAGGCTTCGGGCTTTGGTTTATTTATTCTCCTCCGTTGTCCACTCTGTGCTTCACACCTTGTAAAACGAAGAATCTCAGCCCAACAAAAAAGAGAAGAAAAGAAACTATTTGTATGCTCTCATAAAATGTGACTTACTTCATGACCAAAAATATATGACTGACAACCAACTTGGGTTGGTCAAGTGGTCAGTTCACTCGTCCGCTTAAGTAAGTGTTGGGATTCAGCAACCTATTGGCCAGCGGCAGACCTTTAAATGGAGCTCAACTCAGATCTGCGACGAATTAGCCATTGATTTGTCGGAAAAAATATATGTATGATAGTTTTTCTTTTTTCTTTTTTTTTTGGGGAATATTTAAACGGGATTAAAGTAAAAAAAAAAATACAAGCTATTTCAGCGGCATCTAACAAATTAAGACGAGGAAAGTGTTTATGTGTATATATAGTGTTACGTTAATTTGACATTGAAAATCTAAATCTTAATGGTTAAATATATGACATCAATAATCCTCTACTTGAAAGAACCTACTTTTTCAAGAATAAATTGCTTTTAAGATGACATGATACAAATGTACCATATGATCAGCGATAGCAGTGTGAAACAATGATGAAAATGCACACTGGAATATGGCTCTGAAAGGCTTCAATTGGTGACTAAGTTTTGGTAAAAATCTCAGTAACCCATCCCCTCATTCATGATGAATAAAATGTGATGGACAAGACAAGACGTATTGTTTGTTGTGGCCTCGTGGGAGAAGATATTTGGAACAAAAATTTAGTTGCTTTAACATATTAAATGTGTAACAAATTTAAATCATGAAGATAATTATCAGATTAGGCTGTGTACATTATAATGACACTAGTAAAAAGTTACCATTCATTTCTAACTCTGGCAATCATGTTTAGAAAAGGGAGAAGGTGTGTTTAATTTGGGGGGGATGAGACAGGAAGCAGGGGAAGTGGGTCACGAATTCCATAATTATAATGAAGCCATACCGAGCTGTAATTAGTACAAGTGTTACATTACTTATTATTACTTGTTAGTTGTTCCAAGAAAGAGTGTGGAGTGTGGAATGGTGGTGGGTGCAATGTGATGCTATTCAGAATGTCAGAGATTCCCTATCCCCCATATGCTTACACAAACAACGTTGCATGTTTCTTAACACACTTCCATCACTTTCACTCGTATCCTATGTAAACAGTTATCACTAATCATTAATCAAGATATTATTATTCATGGCTGTTTCTACTTTCTAGATACCAGTCCAAGTTTTTGTTCTTTGAATGCACACAATTCATTTGACCAAATCCGCCTTATTACTACATCCATTTCTTAATTAGCTTCAACAAATTAATTAAACAAGGCAATCATTACTTTATTACCCTATTAAAAATTAAAATTGAAATGTAAAAGAAATAAAGAAAAAGAAGCCAAAAAGGAATCTGGACATAGAGCCATCTGAACAGAATTCCATTAAAAACTGCAACTAGAATATTTTGCCGCATTGCAGGTTGAAAAAGACCCCAGACCCCTGGAGAGAGGGGTTTGTTTTCGTATATTATCTCAATGAAATTAGTATTTCTTTTTATATATTTATTTTTTAACAAAAAGGGTTCTGCACACACTGTTCATAAATGATAAGACCATAAAAGTATTATGCAGCATTGTTCTTTTCTCTAAATAAAATGCATAATAGGCAAAATTTCTAATCCAAGTTACCCCCATATTTGTGTGTGACCTAGAATAATGTACATGCTTGCTATTTAGTACTGGTTAAATTGATGAAAATGATCCATATCCATTTACAAGAATTTATATGTATATAATTAAAATTAGTCATTATATATAAGATGAAAAGAGGTTTGATGGATGGGAATAAAGAACCAAATTAAAGTGGTGATGGTGAATGCTGGGTCTTATAGTTATCTGAGTTCATGAGCAGCAATGGCAACAACACTGTCAAATCACACCAAATATTCAGAAACTTTGTTAGTTGAAATGAATTAGGCTGAGTGGATTCACAAGTTTGAATTGAGAATGAGAGGCACGCACTAGGTAGTAGCAGCGGCCCACCACCCCTTATTAGTCATTTTATGTCAATGTGTCTTATCAAATACTGAATAATAACACCACTATACGCATATTTTTCTGTGGGAATACGACTGTGACTTATTATAATTGCATCAAACCACATACAAACAATTGAAAAACAACAACACTGCCACGCCTCGTGAAAAAGCAGACTGTACATACGTGCCAGCTATTTTATTTTTCAAATTCAAACAATAAATACTTAAATACAAATACTCTTTCTCTCTCTATATGAGTCAATGAGTCATGGCATTGGTTAATTGACTTAATTCCCTTGCTATTTGCTAATGGATAGGGGTGAGCACGGGTCGGTTTGGTTTGGATTTAACGTGAAATTAGAATCGAACTGATCAAAATATAATTGGTTTGGTTTGGTTTGGATCTGCATTTTTTTGTGTATGTACCCGAACCAAACCAAACTGATTAAAAACGGATTGGTTTAGTTCGGGTAATTGGGTACCCAATGACTTTAAAATTCATAAAAAATCAAATTTTTATCTTAAAAATTCAACAAGTACAATAAACATGTAACATTAATATAAATAATCTAAACATGTTAAACACTAAATATATTAAAAACTAAACTCATTAAAATCCAAACATATTAATAGTGAATAATCTCACTAAAAATCACTAAAAGTCATATATATATTTTTATTTTTTTATTTAATTAATATATGATTGGATTTACAGGTTGGTTCGGATTCCGCACTTCCAAAATCGATACCCGAACCAATCACTAACAAAAATCATTAATTTGGTTCAAGTTGAACCCGATTACCCGTTGGTTCCAGAACCAATTTAATTAGTTCGGTTCGGATTTGGACAGGTAATCGGGTACCCGCTACCATGCTCACCCCTACTAATGGAGGGTATTATAGAGGCAATTAGTAACTAATAAATGAATGCAAACAGACTAGTGATATTAGTGGTGACTTATTGTTGTTTGAGAGTGGAGGCTTTCTTTGTGGCAGTGTTTTTGATTTTAACCTTTTACCACATTTGACACAGGCAACACTGACACTGTGACACAAAGAAAACACATACCCTAGGCTGGATGGATTGCTAGCTAGGTACCCAAGAAGCCATAGAAACTACTGTGTATCTCTGATCTCTTCAACAGAGAAAAGGCCTTCACCCCCTCGTGCGTCTCCTCTGCTCTTTTTTGGACCAAACCCTTATAATCATCTCATCGAACCAACCATTCCAGCACTCATATCATATCTCTTATTATGTCATCCATCCCCATCTCCAATAATTCTCATCATCACTCTCCTTCTTTTCCATTATTTCTATTTTCGTACCTCAATTATTGTCTCTATTTTCACACATTAAACACTACTCCTGCTTAGTGCTTGCTCTTTAAAGTATACACATTAACACCCCTAATTAAAATATGCAACCATGCTAACTCGTGTATATATAAAAGAATTTAAGACTAAGTAATTTTAGTTTATATTGACCAATACTTTTAGCTAGTAGTCATATATCCGACTTTTAACAAATATTTTTTAGTATTGTTAACTATTGCTTATCAAAACCAATACTTTCTATTAAAAAAAATTTGGGGCAACAATTTTTAGTATTTTTTGTCATTATTTGTCCAACATAAAGATTAAATTATTTTTAATAAATAAAATTTATTAATTTATGTGTGCAAACTCAAAAAATGTGGGTGCAAACTGTATTAATTCATATGTGCAAAATTGTGATAAATATAGGTGTACATTATATGCTTTTTGTGTGCAAAATATCTGTAAATATGAGTACAAATTATTACTAGTAAAAAATAATAATATTTGCTGGTCATATAACATTACTCTAAAAAAAATTAGCTATTAAACTATGATGGTTATCAGTGGCTAAGAGAATGGGGGTTAAATCTTAGCCCTTTTTTGTTGAATAACACTTGCTGCCCTTTTAAAATGCTTTGAGAAGATATTTCTTCTTTTCGTCTCGTCACTAGTCAATAGATATTTTCTTTTTGCCTCGTAACCAATGATGAGATATTTTTCAATTTTGTCTCCTACGAACAGAATCAGAAATTGAGTATAAGAGGGAGAGAATCACACCCAGAAGTATCATGGTTCAGCTGCTAAGTGCAATGCAGCCTACATTTAGTCTCACAACCATGATGGAATTTCACTATAATCATCTTGATTACAGACACCAATTCTCCCTAGCAACTACCCTTCCTATTCGGGACAAGTCCAGAATCTATCCCCAATCCTAAACTTGACTTGATCACCTACCAAACTTTCAATTGCTAAGTGCTAACCCAACTTACAAGGGGATTTCCACAGAACCATGATACACAACACAGATGTACAAAGGACCTCTAAAACACCTATGACTTTTTTTTTAAATTTTGTATCCTCTGCCTTTTTTCACTCACTGACTTTTTCTTACAAACCTCACACTGTTTGCCTTTTTCACCATGAGACTCAAGACAGATAAAACTAAACAGAAAAATACAACATGAAGAACATTGAAGGAGAAGAACTTCTGTTAGCTTGGGTAACTATGAGAACTATGTGCTTTACACTCCTTTTTCCTTTTTTCAAGCCTTGGCTGTTCACCCTTATTATAGAAGGAGAAGCCTCCAAAGTTGAAACGGTTGAACCGAGCTAATCTTCTTCTTCTTCAATACCAAACCGGTTCCGTCAGAGAGAGAAGAGAGAGAACCGAATGCAAAATGCAAAATCCAACATGCAATTACCTCTTCCTCATCCCTTCTCACCAAGCTTCATCAATTCGGGCCTTCCATCTTGACTTGCTCCCCAAGAAGGATTCCTGACCCTTAATGAGTCCTTGATGCTTGACAGCTCCATCTGCTCTATCTTCTGCCTCTTCCTCCACGTAGCTACAGTAGCTACTTTCTGTGATGGTTGATCAAAAGTAGAGACGAGCCATGCCTAACGGATCTTCTTCTCTGACCGAATTGGATCTCTTCCATTTTCGGGTATGGAGAGTTTGAGACTTCTTTACCACATCTTACCATTAGTGGCAAAGATCTCTGCCACACCCTAATGTGGATCTTCTTTCTGATAACGGCATCATCACAATGGCCATTTCCTTACTTCTAGCTTCTTTGTGATTTTTACTGATAGCTTGCTTCAACCCTCCTTTCCTGCTAGACATGACCGAAAGAGAGAGGAGAGGGAACAAAGAAAAGCTTGCAATGTAATTAAAGAAGAAAATAAAAATGAGTTATGTTTATATTACCCATGCCTAATAACGTGTAACTCATTGATAGCAATCAAATCAATTCCCACTTTATCTTTCATGTTTCCAATGCTATTAATGCAAGTTAATTAAATTTGAAATCCATTCTATGATGAAAGTGGGTAACCGAGGAAAGCATATATTGCTTTCTTCCTTTTTCAATTTTTCGGACCAAGTCTTGATGGTCTTGTAGCAAAGATTAATTTGGGCTTGTTCAACAAAGTCTGGCCCAACTTTAATAATAATTCAGCCACATATTTTAAAATATTTTCTTGCACAAGGCTGATTATTTTTGCCAATCATTTTGGACTTTGAGTTTTCTTTATGCCCAATAACAAAATCTGCAGGCAACAAAATTATTAATTAATCAAATGTGAATTAGAATTCAAATTAATAATTTTGAGATTAATTATTTTAATAATATTTGATTATCATCAAATTAATTTGGAGTTTTCAAACTCATCAAACTAACTATTCGTATAAAATATATGTTGAAATATAAAATACATATTTTTTTTTGGTGACTAATATAAAATACATTTGATAATACATATATATATGGTGACCTATATATATATTTACAAATAAATAGTAATTAATTTAATCACTATTTTTTATTATCATTTTTGTAAAACATGGCAATTTTTATTTTATTTTAGTTTATTTATCTGTGAGTGGTAATTCAAAACATACATATAAGGTAACAAGAGGATTGACTTTTAGTAGTACTAAATTATAACTTTGAGGAGAAGGAAGAATTTCTTTTAAGAATCCAAAAGGACATATATTTGGTCTCATTTACACACAAGTGAAAAACTGATAAAGTAGCACATATATAGGAACAACTCTATCATTATTGGCTTAAAATATCCCCATTCGATAATATGCATTTTTATGTACAAAGTATTTATCAAAAATGTTACATCCAAATTGGTTGCTTGCTGGACCATATTTTTCTTCTTCGGGAAAATTGGAAACCACACCCACACATCCTAATTGGCGCTTTAATTAGTATCATAAAACAGTGGCATAGCCTTTAATTTGCTCTGAAAAGGAAACAAGAGGAGAGAGAGAAATTGTCCTCTCCCACGTTGGGTGTGCATGATTAATCCATGTTTGTGTGAAGTTCCGTTTGATGCCATGAGAGGAAGATGGAGATAATACTCAATTTGGTCCTTGAATTTATACGTTAGTCTTAATTTAGTTTCTGAGGTTTCAATTGCCTCTATTTAGTTCTCAAAGTTTATAAACGTGTGATGCAGTTTTAGTTTTGACATTTAAATAGCTCAAAAACAACATCGTATTACTTATTTTGTTAGGTAAAATTTTAATAAACACCATTTAGGATGTTGTTTTTAGGTTATTTGAGTGCCAAAATCAAAACGACATCATTTTACAAAGTTTAGTGTGGCATCCTGCTGTCACGACAGTGTTCCATTAACGTTTGTACGTTGAAAATTGTTTCAAGGACTAACATGAGTTATATTCACAAAGTTTGACGACTAAATAGAGACAATTGAAATTCGCGTGTAAATTAAGGGAACAAAGTGAGGAAGATGCATGGCGTTTGAATGATGGGACCAACCTTTCATTATTTTCTACTTACATCAAATCATGTATATATGGCCCTCCTCAAGAGAAAAAGAAAGGAAATTCAAAAGACCAAACAAATGGTTCAACTAAAAACATGAGACATATATATATGAATTAATACTAGCTAGGTGAATATGATTTCACCATAATATTGATCACAACAAATAGGAAATTAACGATAGAAAGTAGAAACAAAGAATGGGCTATGGCTATCTGTGTATCCCTTGCGTTACTTCATTTTCCATTCTCACCACACAAAACATGTTACTCAGAGGCACTGACAAACGTTGCTTTCTCCACAGTATCAAAACCACCTCTTTTATTGGACATGTGCACATTTAATGCATATCCAAGAAAAAGAGAAATTAAAAAGCCAATGTCTCCCTATATAAATAATATTCAAACTTCAAACGCTGTTTTTCAACAGAGCAGAAACAAAGATGAAGAAGAAAAAAAAAAAAAAAGAGAAAACACCTAATCCACTGCACACACAACACAAGCTGATGAACCTAACAGTGAGAGCGATGAGACATATATGTATATATTAAGTGGAAAACCATCGGAAGGAAAATTAAGAATACAAATCAGATACCACAATCTCTATTCAAAGATGCTCTCTGGATTTCACAGGCATGGAAGCATGGAACCAATGGAGCCATAATAACTAGAACAAGAAAATGATTCTGTTTTTCTGAACATAATATTATATGTTACAACTTTCACTTATTTTCATAATGTGATATCTGTAAGGTGGCCGAGAGAAAATAAATTTAATAAAGAACCAAAACAAGAAAGAGAAACCATATAATATATACATTAAAAGAGAGAGAGAGAGAGAGGTGTGTTAAAACTTAAAAGCAGAGAAGGGATGCTTGAACATAGATTATTAGCATCTTACATTCCCAACGTTCCCTAGCTTCCTGTCTCAAAAAGGGTTAACCCTCCAAATGTTGAGATATCAATGATACTTAGTACTAACTATAATATAACACTAATTGTAAGAAGAACAAAAAAACAAAGCACCATCACCAACAACCCATCCTCATCACCACAATCATTAATCAATGCATGTTGGTAGGCACTAAAATTGAGACAGAGAGAGAGAGAAGAGAGAGAGAGAGAAAGATATAATAAGAAAATAATAAAATAAAAAAAGAAACCTAAAGGGGAAAATCTTAAGATGGGTGCCTGCAATGTCTTTTCCTGTTCTGTTTTGGCAACAAGGTTAATATATGATGATGATGATGATGGTTGTGTGAATGATGAGTGATCAAGGCATAAAAAGCTTGTTCCCACACTTGCAACGCCACGCTTCTGGGTAGTACTCAAGCCGTATGATCATACCCGGTTGGACCGGCACGTGAACCGGTTCGCATGGGCTGCACCACCCGCACTTTGACCTGCACGACGGCGGCCACGACCCTGGACCCCTCGACCTCTTCTCATCCCCCGCCGTTGCCCTTTTTTCCTTCTCTTCCATGCGAGGTTGCACGTGTCTTGCTGCTACTCCAAAACCTGAACCCAGAAAGCTGGTCAGAGCTGAAAACAGAAGTAGAGAGAGTGTCACGTGATGTTGAACTGTACTGTTATGAACTTACTTGGTGCTGATGATGCTCTGGTGGTTCTGCTGGTCATGGCTGAAGCAGCAGAAGAGAACAAGAGAAGAGTGAAGGCCGTCAATACTAGTGCTGGCAACCAGTACTGGTGACGGCGGCGGAGTACGCCCATGGCCGAGGTGGGACACGTCAGCAGACAGTACCGGACGGTGACTTACAAGAGTTGAAATGAGGGTGGTGGACTGGTGGTGGTTGAAAGAGGGTTGAGTAATTGCTACTCCTGGTTCTGGTTCTGGTTCTGGTTCTGGCGTGGCGTGTGAAAGAAAGAGAGAGAGAGAGAGAAAAAGTCCAAGGTCAAAACTCGGAAGACAAGAACCCAAAAGAGGGAGGGGGTAGGGGGGTCTGTTTGAGTATTAGGGGAAAAGGCCCAAACAGGACAATGGGCCCATTATGAAAGAGGGCCCTGGGCCCAGACTGATTGCGATGGCTTGCTTTCTCTTACTCTACTCGCTCATTACGCTACTGATTTGTCAAAATGTTTGATGTTAATTTATGAATGGAGATACTATCATACCATACTAATACAGATACTGTATCATACTCTACTCACTACAGACAAGAGAGGCTCCATCTTTTCATCTTGTGCAATACAAAAGAAGAATAAGATTTTATTTATTATTTATTTTATTTGAATATGAAGAATAAGTTTTGTACTTTAGCTTTCGCCTCTTTGAAATAAAATCTTTGTTCTCATCTTGTATATATAGCCGGGTCGGACTTTGGCCCTAAAGAAATATCCACATTAGCCCAACTTTGTATGAATTTATGTTGTATTGGACCAAACTTAAGCACAGTAGACTCACTGAAATGCTGACTTGATTTTTCATTACCAATTTCGCTTGACCAATAAATAAATAATTGGTTAATCATTCCATTGGGTAGGCCGTTAAAATGGGCCAAATCCATCGGACCAGTCTGTTTATCCATTTAAATGGGTGGATTTTGTCTCTAAAATTAAGCCCGTTTAAATTTTGGGCTAAACAGATTGAGCCCGATTAACCTGCAAAAAATGACGTGTTAAACAGGCCAACCCGCGGGCTAAATGAGTGACCAGTTTATTTTTTTTTACATTTTTTTAAAAAAAGTAGCACTTTTAGTCAATATTTTTTTCGATTCGACCCGAAAATCTGACCCAAAAAACTAAAAAAAATATTTTTTTAAAAATTTTTTACTTAAAAATAATATTTTTTGTCAAAATTTTTTTTGAAAAATAAAATAATAAACGGACTAACTCGTTTAACTCACGGACTGACCTTAAACGGTCCGGGTTAAAAAATTATGGTCCGCGAATAAAGCGGGTTTTAACGATCCAACCCATTTAATCCACGGGTTTAATGGGCCGGACCTAAATGGGCCAGGCTAACCCGTTTAACAGCCTTACTATTGGGAAAAAAAATGAGGGTAGGTTAGACTGCGGATAGCAATTTGGACCAAGATAAGGCATTGATTAGTCGAGTTATAAATATCAGATATTCAGATCAAGTAGTAATTAACAATGTTATCTCTAATACATTCTTTTAAGTAATAAATTTTATATTTTGAGCTTAAGTGAATTTTATATTCTTAATTTATTGTATACTAATTTTTTTTCTTTTGAATAATAAATCAAACTCTAAATTTTTATTATAAAAAAAATTAATATAATGTCATAAAATTTAACGAGGTGTGATAGGAGTGATAGGAGCAGCAAGAGTAGCAGTAGGTATGGGGGGAGTGTGGAGTATTGAGAGGGATGTGTCTTGTACGTTCGGGACAAACCATTCCTGATTCTTCTCATCTCAATTCTCATTCCAGAACACAGCTACTAACGTGGGTGAATAATTGAATATACATGCATATTTCTTAGACTAACTTAATTATGCCTAGTTTATATTCATCTAAATACTTGCTCCACTTCACTATAGTTTCATGATATATATAATTATTGTACTTTGTATAAAATTCTGTTTTTTACAGCACGAGACTAGTAGTGAAAAATAATTGTTGAAAAAGTGATGCTAGAGATCTAGGAGTAGTGGAATGAGGAAGAACAGAACAAGTTGCATTGAATGGAACAAATGCATACGTTATTTTCTGCAAGTGCAACAGGCCTATCCTATACCTACCATGGAGCCAGAATCCAGAAGTGAATTTAAAGCCTAGACTAAGGTCACATTTTTATGTTATTCAGGACCAGCAATGCTTAGTTGCCTTGTCCTCCGGGCTTCTGCTTTGCTCCTACTCGTGAACTAACCAAGTTATTTGTATTCAATTTTATTGCCATAGATTCAGTCACATTTTTTATTCTATAATATTATTTGAATAGAAAATATTATGGAGTATGGACTATGTTTTTCTGTAATAACCTTATCGCATGTGTATCATAGTCTATTTTTTGGAGGAAATTAAACTTTGTTTTTCTGAGAATTAGATATACTTCAGTTTTTTTTTTTTTTACAGAAAATTGTGTAAATATATGCAAATGGTACTTTGACATTTAAGTTAGTCTAAAAAAAATAATTTTTCAAAATGTCTTTAGAGGAAAACATAACTGATTTTTTTTCTTATATATTTTATAACGAAGGAATAAATTATGAGTAATATTAGAGGATTATCAAAATTTATTATTTTATTATCAGTTATATATTAATGTTTAAAATTATAGAATAAAATATATTATTAGATTATTAGATTAAATTAAAGAGATTGAGTTAATGGTTAAGTAATGGCAAAAAAATAATAAATTCTAGAGTCTTACTATACATCAAAGCAATTTATGCAACCAAGCAACGAAGTCATTTAGTTTACGCTGTGAGACTTCATCTTCTTCTTCTTTCTCCTCCTCCCTCTGCTTCTTCTTCTTCTTCTACTTTTTTTTTTCATTATTGTCATCGTTACCACTACCATACCACCACATCCATCTCCTCCACCTTAATATTTTTTTTTATTTGAATTTTTTTGATCTCCTTATTCATTTTCTTCTTCCTCCTCCATCATCATTATCGTCATCACTAATAACGCCAACATTTTGCTAACATCTTTATTGATTTTGATTCTCTATGGTGATCGAATGAATCGAAAATATTATCAAAACGAAACTATTATATAATACCAAATGAACTGAAAGTGGTCCATTATATAAATTCAAATTCAAAAACACCTGTGTCAATAACAATAACGATAATGATTATGATGATAATGGAGGAGAATGATAAAAAAGAAAGAGCTAACGAAATTCTAATAGTAGAAGGAGGAGGAGGTGGTGTTATTGGTGACGATATTAACAAAATTAAAAAATAAAGAAAAAGAAGAAAAAAGAAGCAAAAACAAAAAAAAAACGTAACTCAATTCACTTGAATATAAAATTATTTAAATATAAAAAATTACTCTAAATTCTAATAATTCTCTAGCTCATGAATCATTTATCCTTTACCAAATTGTGTTATTTATTGCTGCGATTTATCCGAATTATAATGACGTGATCAGACTAAATAAATTTATTTTACTAAATTAATTTGATATTGAATAATCCTTTATTATTTTCACAACTGGGAAAATGCGGGAAAAAAAAAAAGAGAAAAGGAAAAATAAATCTAGAGCAAAGGAGCAATAATGCTGAGAATCTGTGTGATTCTGGCATCAGCAGTGCAAAAGTAATTCATGTAGCCATAAATAATTGGATAAAGCCTATTGTAACCAAGTGTAATAAGTGTATAACTATTACAGCACTGTAAGTAGCAGTGGTAGTTTTGGGGTTGGTAAATTCTACTGCCACATACAGTAGTCCAATACTGTGACACTAACAACCCAAAAGTCAGGCCTATAAAGTCAGGCCCTTCATAAATGAATGCCCTTAATGGGCCCTAATTGGAGCAATCTGGGTCAATAGGTTTTTGCTCCTCCAACTGCAGCTACCAATAAAGCCTACAAAAATAAAATAAAAAAAAGCCTGCAAAAATGCTAGTACATAATAATTATGTCAGAAACTTCAAACCACCGATAAACTATAGTTCAGATGGCATAATCTCTCTGAAAATTGATCCTTTCCATTTTTTTAATACTTGAGAGTTGAGATAATAAAGTGTGATCTCTCACCTTTAATTCTATAAGTGGCATCAAAAATAAATAGAAAAGAGAACACTGAACACCATCCAGTTTTTTTTCCACGGGAGAGAATCCACTCCTTCTCCTTACTTAGAGGTTTTGGATTCGAGTGTCTGTAATATAATTATATGTACTAGCCCCTCTATGTAAAGGTAATCCAAATTGTACGTACTAAAAGTAAAATTAAGCGTGTGTTGACAAAAAAAAAGAAGAAAAAGTCTAGGAGGTCAGCAATTTTATCAAATTCTGGCCAGCATGTAACCATCAAAGAAGAGTGAGCCATTGGATGAAATCTCACATTAATCTCACACCATTAAAAACCTCATTGATGGCTATAAATCCCAAAAGTTGCTGGTCCCCTAGCATTCCTCGAAAAAGAAATATATATAGCTAGGTGGAAAATGTAAGATGATAAGAGTAAACCACTTTCCACGTTTTGGCAAATAATGCAATTTGAGGCCAAAAATGGAAGAACCTTCCTTGTGCAGCTAGACATGGAATCACTATATGGATGAAGCCTTAGAGGTTTGTAACAAAAAGGAGAAGGCATGAAAATCCAACAGTGTTAAGCTTTGTGTCATTGCCAGGTGACAGGTCACAGAGGTCACAGGTGACACATCCTATTCGTCCTGTGAAACCTTTGGTCAATTTATTTAATGAAACAAAATAAAGCTTATCACTTTGTTTGGCTTGATTCTTACATATTTAGTTTCTTATTCAAACTAGTAGTACTTTACATAATTTTACTGCAACCATTATTACATATTTATAGGTATAGATACATGTATTTTACAGATCGAGAATCTGTATGAGTTCTTCCCTTGTTACCAGAAAAAATAATGAATCATAATGAACTTTGCAAAAGCTTTTTGAGGGCAGATTACGACGTAACACACTAAAACAACGCATCCCGCTGAAGCCCTCATTCCCTTTCCCCGAGGAAATCCAACCAAAATTATATTCTCACACCACAAAGAAAATAAAAAAATTTATATATAAAAGAAATAGTTGCTTGCACTACATTTACGCTTTACTTTCTATGAAAAGAAAAAATAAAAACGAGAGAGAATATGTATTGGAAGAAACATGTACTTCTAGTATTTTAGTCTATATTTTTAAAAGGACGATAATATAAAGAAATATCATTTCAAAGATAAATGCTTCTGGATTATTTCATTATTGGTGGTGTCTCAGAGGATTCTGTCTGAAAATGCTATGAGAACAATAAATAAGGCGTACAACAATTGGGCCACAAAGTGGCTCATAAATGCGGCCTTAAATTTTACTTTTACTTTTTTATTTATGGAGTGTTATTCTTAAATGTAAAATCGTTTAATTAGATAAACAAAAATCGAACCGTCCGATTTGTGAGAAGTACAGAAATTGAACTGTTCGATTTGTGAGGATACAAAAATCGGACTGAGGGATTTGTAAAATCAGACCGAAAAATTTATGTTAAAAAAAAAAAAACTAAAAAATTTGAAGCATAGAAATCAGACTCTCCGATTTATGTATCTTCCATATTTTTAAAAAATACAAAAAATTACAATGTTAAGGTATATTATCACTTTTACTTCCATATAAAAAAAAGAGCTTAAGGACGCGTCTTAAAAATATTATAAAAAAATATAAATAAATAGTTAAATTAATTTATGAGTGATCATACGATGTCTAATTTAGTTTCCAAAATTTTTTTAATTAGTCTATTTTCAAAGATTTCAGTTTAGTCATGTTAGTCTTTTTGTCACTTCTCACGTTAACAGCGTTGATTGAAATCTGACGAAACATGTTAAATTACATATCAGGACATCCCTCTACATCCTAATTGACAAATAGCACATTATTTTGATGACATCTGGTCAAATCAATCCCTAAATGATAAACTCTAATCCCAAAATATTGTATATATGTCTCCTTCCTTTGAAGTGCAGCTACAGTGGTTTAGAGAGCAATATTTGAGGTCACTGGCATGATGGGTGGTGAAAATAGAGGTTGTCATAGTGGAGTGTCTTCTCACTCACTTGGTAGCCTTTGGTCCAACTCATTTATGCGAAGAAAGAAGGAGAACAAAGACCTAATATGTCATTGTGGAGTGAGGACATTGATTAAAAAATTTGAGACTTTAAAAAATTCAGATAGATTATTTCATACTTGTCCAAGATGTCAGGTGAGTTGTTCTTATAAATTCCTTCATCTTCAACCTTTTTAGTACTTGTGGGGTTTTCTAATCTTATTTATTTAAAATTTGTGCAGAATCACAACCATTGCAACTTCTTCAAATGAGTTGATGATGATGAATATGATAGAGGAAAGGTAAACACATAAATTGATCCATAAGTTGAGAGTGATTATAATGCAAAAATTGATCAAGTGATTTTATCCTTCTTCCTAAGATGTTTAAATCTTAGAGTAGGAACAAAAGTCATGAAGTGAGTAAGTTTCTTGGCAGTTGCGGAACTAGTCCGCCTGATGATTTCAGCAGAAAGAATGACTGGTGATGTTACAATAGTTTAGAGCGAGGCATTTCCTCTATCTCTTTCGATTTTCAGTTTTAGCAAAAAACACTAATGAGAAATCAAATTTAACAATGGCACAGTCCTAAAAGTAAGTTTAGTAAGAGGAAAAAAAATTTACCTTCAAAAGAACCAAATTTCATGAAAAAAAATGCAAAAATCAAAACGAAACACTAAAAAAAAACTAAACATAAACAATAAACAAAGAAATTGATACATAGTTGACTTCTTTAATAATAAAAAAAACAGAACTCTTGATCAATTTTCATGTACTAAGTTATAATATATGAACAAGAAGTAAAACCTTAACTCCAGAAACGGTTTTCAGTTCCAACAAAAAACACTAACAAAAAATAAATTTTATCAACGGTACAATCCTAACAACAAGTTTAGTAACCACAAAAAATCTTTAACAAGGACGAAAATGGTCACCGGTCACGTCTTCAACCATTGCGCCAAAGCCACTTCTCAATGACGAACTCGCGAACAAGCCTCGCCAGATGCTTCAATTGGCAACGATGATGAAGGCTTCTTTGTCTTCTCCCCAACGATGTCAAAACGAAAGTGAGAAAAAGAGTCTTGTGAGAGAAATAGGAACTCAGTATGAGTGCGAGAGTGAATGGAAGTGAGAGGGAGTGTTGTCAATCATACTAATTAAAACAGTGACTAAAATGACATCGTTTTAATCACTACCTCTCATCTTAAAAAACGATGCTCTTTTTAATCCTGACTTGTAATTTAATATACTAGGTCAGCTTTTATTAACGCCGTTCATAATATAATTAAAGAAGGACTAACATGACTAAACTAAAATTTTTAGGAAATGAATTTTATTAAAAAAAATTTCAAATATCAAAATTTGAGATCGCGTGATATTTTAGAAATTAATTTGATCATTTACTCATAATTTATTAAAAGTTGTTAAAAAGATCAATATTTTTGCATTTTAAAAATAAAAAATTAAAAAAATTTCTATTATTATTCTCTTAAAATATAAAAAAAGCTAAATCATTACGATTTTGTTAGCAAAATATTTGGTTGATATATTTCTAAGGGCAATTCACATAAATAAAATAAGTTGGAGAAACTGTTATGTAAATACAACATTGTGAAACTGCAAACAAAAATGCAACAATTCCAATTATATGTAATCCGCGACACCCTAGCGTGGAATCTAAATACACGTAATCCGCTACACTCTGTCACGGATTATGTTGAGTTGCTGAAAACACATAAACCGCTACACCCTGGAGCGGTTTATGAACAAATGGGTCCAAAGCGTAATCCGCTACACCCTGTAGCGGATTATGAAGAGAGTGGCTCACTATAAAAACCACGTGAGGCTGTAGCAGATTTCATTTGAGGAGTTTTGAAAGGGACTTAGAGAGAGAAAGTAGAGAGAAGGGAGAGGATATTCTAGGAGCAGTGGAACAATGAAAGATGAAAGGCGGTTGTACCGGCTCAACGGTGTTGCTCACGTAGTCGGAACCATCAACGAAGAGGTAAGTCTCTTTATTTTCTTTCAGTTGGATGATACCTGTATATTTTATTTAATATTAAGGAAGTTATTTATTAATTAGCAAAATAGAACCTTAGTTTAGCTTAGGTTTTGAAAACTAAAATTTGAAATTTAAAATTTAAAATTAAATGTAGAGAATTTGAAATTTAAGTTGTGGATGGTAAATTAGTAATTTTAAAACCTAGGTAGTTTAAGCCTTGAAACATAAGTTATGGTTTGGTGATGTCATTGTTAGAAATTAATCAGGTGTTCTTTATTTCTGAATATGCAGTCAACCCGATATATTTATAGCATTCATAGGCAATAAAATATGCCTTTACATGATAGGATCATACCTTACTTAGAGAGGGTTAGGTTGTACCACCTAGCTAGGCTGAACGTGCATTGGTTCTGGTTGGATGAGTCTCTGGTCAGTACATTTATTGAGAGATGGCGGCCTGAGACCCACACTTTCCATATGCCATTCGGAGAGTGTACTATCACGCTCCAGGATGAAGCATATCAGCAGGGGCTGCCCGTGAATAGCCAGGCTGTTTCTGGGTGCATGATTGACTTCCACCTGCACATCAAGGGGCCAGACCGGCGTGGGAGTGGTTCCATGAGTTATTTGGTGAGCTTCCGCCACCGGATAAGAGAAAGTTATACACGGTCCACTTCACATGGTTCCATGAGAGGTTCAGGGTGTTACCGGCTGATGTTTCCAAGGAGACCGTGCGTATATTATGATGCTTCTGTCGACACAGCTGCTCATGGACAAGAGTGGTAATCGGGTCTACCTTCGCTGTTGCCATTTGTGGCGATACTTGACGACATAGGTAGCTATAGCTGGGGCGCAGCTGCGTTGGCCTGGTTGTACCGATGCATGTGTAGGGTGGCAAACAGAAACGTCACCAACTTGGCCGGGCCCCTACAGTTGCTACAGTCATGGATCTTTTGGCGGTTTTTCACACTGAGACCGCAGGGTTTTGCCGCTTTTTCTTTTCCGTTAGCATCCAGGTATTCGTTAATACACGTATTCTTTTAAGTTTTTAACGT